>NW_028261390.1:31415762-31583262 GCF_051295495.1 Thamnophis sirtalis | reverse complement strand
GCTCCAGAGGACTCTGTTTTTGCTGGTAGAGAGCTTCAGGATGTTGAGCTGGCCACACCCACCCCAGTCATGCCCACTCTGGCCATGCCCACTTGGTCATGCCCCAACGTCAAACGTTGATGCAGCCCTTAATGAAATCTAGTTTGACATCCCCTCATTAGGTGGTCAGCACAAAAGAAATAAAGTTTACTGAAGATGCAGCATAAGGCTTGTTTGACTTCTTATTGCATATACCTTAAATTACAATCTGATTGTTTTAATGGAGAATGGATATATACCAATATAGTCTCCAAATATCTTAGTTCAAAACTGTTTATGAAAGGATGAGGGCTTAATGAAAATATTCCACTTTATACCATAATGTTATTTATGAAGAAAAAGAAAGGTAATATCAATATGTAAATGCATGTGAATACATTAGTATTCAGCTTCTTTCTCATTGTTCTGCTTTATTGGTTCTCATTGTTCACACAATTAGAAGTAGAGGGACCTTTTGCTCCATTTTTACCACTGATTCACAGAACCCCATTGCCATCTTCAAGAAAACTTCCAGCATGCAAATAGACCCTCCATCTGATTTTTCAGGAATCCTGAATTATTTGAATCACTCTGTATGCACAGCAAGTTCCCTGCTTTTATCTATCCCTGCAGTGAATGGATAACGGCAGAGGTAGTGAAATGAGGAAGATATCATTAGTTAATGTCAGAAGATGAATATTTGCTTTCTCCTCCTGTGAACTTGAAAAGAGCTATTGTTTCTAGGTGTTCTAATAATATTCTTTTCTTGTATATCTTCCTTGTGAATAAGTAAAATTTCTACCCACCATTCTTTGTGCTGAGAGAAAACTCTGCAGCCATAAAAATTACTGTTCCCATGACAATAATAGCAGCCATGCAGGCAAATACTGCTGTCATTATTTGCAATGTGATGGGCACGTCAAATAAAGAAAGTGGTGGATTTCTCTTTCTTTCTTTCTTTCTTTCTTTCTTTCTTTCTTTCTTTCTTCCTTCCTTCCTTCCTTCCTTCCTTCCTTCCTTCCTTCCTTCCTTCCTTCCTTCTTTCCTTCCTTCCTTATTCCAACAACTGCCAGCAGGAAAACATCCATCACTCTTTTCCCTTTACATGGAAAACTGTGGGAGGAAGTGAGTTTTGACCAGCCAGTTTAGCTGCCTGTCAAAATTCATGTTTGGCACACAAGTTTTTTTTTTTAGTAGGTTCAAGCTATTCGCTAATAGACATGTTCCCTTTGATTCTTTAGTGCTACTTACCAAAGATTACTGGACTTGTTTTCAAAAAGAGCCTTAATGACATCCCACAGATATGGAGAGAATCTACAATTAAGCAACAAAGAGAGAGCCATATATTTTTTCTCTTCTGATTCATACAGCCTGGTGCCACTGCCTAGTTGGGACTGGAGACCTGGTGGGTGTAAGAGGAAAGCCATGCTAGACAGAAATGGAATTCATTTCTCTCTAAAGCCAAATCTGGACCTTATAAACAATGAGTATCCTTCAGGGGCCAATAGGTGCTGGGATTCCTTGGAGCTCATCTAACTGCATGGACAGATTGATCAGTGAAGGAGAACATAATTTATCCATAGCACAAATCTATAACAGACTAAGGGAGAGAACATTATTTTAATGCTAGTATAGCCAAGGAGTCTTAAAATGTGGAAGGTATGGGCTGAGGATAAATGACACAACAGAAAAACAAATTGTTGGTGTTGCAATTAGATGCAAGTCAGGAAAGATACAGTTTAACAGTGGAAAAATACCTCCAGAACACTAATATCTCTCTACCTATCCGCTGAGGCATATTCATGCACACACACACATATGCCTATTATATAAATTAACTCAATTGTGAATTCAAGACAGCATAATATATTAAGTCAAGCAACTGACTATAGATGTAAGAAGGGAATAACATGTGATGTCAAAGAAGGAAATTTATGCCTTTATTTTTCCTTTTTGTGCTTAGGATTTGCCTTAGAGAGATCAGAATAGTTTTTTTTAAGGAGCTGAATGGTATAAAATAGCAAACACCTTCTTTTTTTGGTTAGCAGAGTACAAGAAGAGCACAGTGTGAAGTGACTTGAAAGAGGCCCATTGGATGCTCACTCTAATAATTGCTAGAAAGGAGCAATCCAAAAGGAATCAGACTGGAATACTTCGTAAGGGATTAAATTATAGATTATGAAAACCTCTTTGCATTGGATCTGCTGTTCTCTTCATTTTTAGCTTTAATTTTACTCCTTATGTCCAAAACTGCTTAACTCATGTACTTCTCCCTTTGCTGCTAAACATGTTCATTTATGTTTAAATGTTAAAATTCTTTTACTTGCAACTATTTATCTCAAGGTTTGCACAATTCTTCTGAAATCAGATCACTATCTTGCAGTATAATCTTAGTCTGTGAGGTCAACTTCAAGTAAATCTTGCAAGTATGTGACAAGAATAGAGAAACTGATTCCATTTCCTCCATGCCACCCAGTCAGTTTATAATTAAAGACATTTGAAAGTTTCCTAACTCCAGGCCTCGTGTTAATCACCAGTTCTTAGTGAAAGAATGTAGTTAAAGTTAGAAACATTTTTCCCTTTTTTTGGCATGTCAACATGATACTAAGCAGAAACAGCAGCGAAAAGTTGAATGCCTTAGACCATTACCTAAAAAAAAACCCAGAGCATTCGATCACCATAAATATTTTTATGGTGTTTTTAAAAATCTGCAAGTATTTTTTGAACGGAGAAATAAACAGCTACAGATCTTGTGGCAACTCACAATATGCCAGTTATCTGCAGTTCACAATCTTTTTTCTATACATTCTAGAACTATAAAGTTGTGCAATTGAAATTTGGTATTAAACATACGTACATACATACATACATACATACATACATACATACATGTTCTGACCCCCCTCCTCTGTCCAGGAACGAAAGCCAAAACAGACGTACAAAAGAATGTTTTAATCAGTCCAGACTCTTGTTGGCTGCAAGCCCAAAATAAACAAAGAGATAAGCTCTCTGGCAGCAATTACTACAAACCTCGGCAATGCAAACAAGCTTCTCACAGCAAACCACTTATCCAAGTTGGTTTCTCTGAATCATGAACGTGAACGAGAACGTTGACTCCTGCAACCAGGGCATGGCACAAACAGTCTCTTTTATACTCAGGAGAGGATCTTAATCAGCATCAGCTAAGCACAATCATCTCTACAATTACGCAGTTGTTCCTTCCGTCGAGTAGCCCTTCTCCTGCATGTATCCTGAAACAATTCCCAAATGTTTTCCTGAACATTCCCTTTGATCCAATGCTCTGCCGCCACCTGGTGGCCAACCAGTCTCTCCTCACCCTGCTGGAGTCGACACCCTGTCCAGGGTCCTCCACCTCCTCCAAGGCAGACTCATAAGACCCCTTGCTGTTGGAGTCTGGCGGCAGCTCCAACAGCTCCTGCCGGGCCACAACACATACATACATACATACATGTTGCATTTGTGCTGATAAATAAATAAAGGGAGACTAGATAGATCTATTTCAAGCTATTTAGCTCTCATCAGCTAGCTATACCCTTATGCGCATGTGCGAGTTCATGAATGGCCAGGAGCTTTCTTGCTCCTGCGGGGACAGAAGAAAGAACGGCAAAAAACCATTATGGTCCTATCGGCAAGCCCCGCAAGAAAAGGGGCGAATGGTAGGATATGACCTGGAGGACCAGGCAAGACGATCAACTGGGGGTTTGCTCTCTCTGGCTGGTCGCCAGCCTGTGCGGTTGTTGGCGGTCTCTGTTACTTTGGTGGCGAAAATGGCGGTGCCCGGCAGCTTCTAATGATGCCGGCGCCTTTGGCCTACCTCTAGACTTAAAAACTCAGGAGAAAATTCGGAGAAATTCGGGAGAACCTCTGGGACCTCACTACGCTATTCTGCCAACGAGGGGTGGCTGGTCCAGATGATGCCAAACGGAATCAAGTGGCTGGCTTTGCTGCCACCGCCACGGCCCTCCCTGACCCCCCCACTTTTCCTCATCATATCCTGGCTTGTGGCAGTCCGTGCGGCCTTTGCCTTGGTTCTTCGTGATTGGGAGAGCCCTGGAAGGTTTTGGAACCTGCGGGGTGGTATCGACTCATTGCCTGTCTTCACGGGGTGGGGTGGCTGCTTCATGTGGCGCCGGATGGAGGTGGACAGTTGTTTTGGTTTACCATTGCTATGACCCCTCTGGGCGCCCCCTCCCACCCACCCCCCATTTGATTGGACTCTTCCACGCTGTGGCCTCTCCTTTACCCTTTTGTGGCTTTCTGCTCTATTACTCTTACCACCTGGCTCTCCTGGCTTATGACCGTTGGAGTGTTTATGAACTTTGGACAGCCTATGGACTTTGGACTTTGGTTTTTGGACTCCTGGATTTCCAGACATATAATCATGTTTTCTCTATCACGACCACTACTACCTATTACTACTCTAGAGGCACCACCTCAACCACCCAGATCTCTGCCTCCCTTTACTATACTATCTGGGAGAGAAGAGAAGACGAACTATTTCCTCTGCATCCCCTTCTCATCGACTTGACCTTTGTGTCCCTACCCCACGAACCAGAGACCTTACTTGCACAATTTTAACATCAATCTTAATATTTGCGCACCCCCCTTTTTTTCTTCTCTGTATGTGGAATGTATGTGTATGCCTGTGAATGAATGAACCCACCTTCTTTTAAATTAGTGTAATTATTTTTATTATATTGTTGTATCTTTTAAACTGTAGTGGGGTATGTTTGTGGAGAATGCTTAGTTGACATGTATGAGGGGATTGAGAGTGCGGCCTGGAGCCCCCTCCACTGAGTGCAGTAGCAGAAGTGGATGGCGGCCCGAATCCGTCTCTCATCCCAGAATGTATGATTTGAATGGCCTGCCGAGTAGAGCGGGGGCCTTGAGAGACAGAGGGGGGTCTACGGGCATGGGGGCGGGCTGGAGCATTACGGTCGCAACTGGGAGAGGCAGGTACAATGGGAGCTTCAGGGCTAGCCATTACTGGGGAAGGAGGGTTCACTATGTCACAGTGATCCCTCGTTCCGGCCCTGATAGCTCAACTTGGGAACCAGGTGGCATGGGAAATCAGGGCCCTGGTCTCAGGCTGCTGCTGCTAAATGCCAGGTCTGTGGTTCATAAAACTCCCCTCGTCCGGGACTTATTATTAGATGAGGGGGCAGACTGGCATGTATTACTGAAACCTGTCTGGGCCACGAGGGAGGAGTCCCCCTCTCAGAAATGGGCCCAGAAGGGTTTCAGGTGCACCACCAGCCATGACACCAGGGAAGGGGTGGAGGAGTTGCAGTTATAATCCAGGAGTCATTAGTTCCTCGCAGGATCCCTGCTCCAGAGAATGTCGGGTGTGAGTGCCTCCTCGTGAGGTTAGACCTAGGGGGTCAAGTGGGCTTGTTGCTGACATACCTACCTCCCAGCTATGTCGCAACAGCCCTGCCTGCACTCCTAGAGTCAGTAGCCGGACTGGCGGTTGAGTTCCCCAGACTGATAGTACTGGGGGATTTCAACCTGCCATCTCTGGCAAGAACCCAGGAGTTCATGGCTTTCGTGGCAACCATGGACGCTCTGATGGGGCCCAGGAGTTCATGGCTTTCGTGGCAACCATGGACTTGACCCAGGTAATTCAGGGTTCGACTCATGTGGCGGGACACACGTTCGACCTTGTGTTTCTCTCGGGGCAGTGGAGACATGATCTGGAATTAAAGGGGATTGAGATCTCGCCCTTGTCATGGACAGATCACTCCCTGTTGAGGCTTGACTTCCGGAAGCTACTCCCCCACTGCAGGGAGGTGGAGCCGATTAAATGTTTCCACCCCAGGTGCCTGATGGACCCTTTGGGATTTCAGACAGAGCTTGGGGAGATACCTGACTTCCTTGCCCACAATTCGACGAAGTCCTTGGTTGCTGCCTGGAATACTGCAGCGGCCGGGGCACTAGATCGGATTGCACCTTTGCGGCCTCTCCATGGCAGTCCAACTCCGATGGACCTTGAATGAAGCGGATTATCTGGATTCCTTTCAGTCTGGTTTCAGGCCTGGCTACGGCACCAAAACCGCTTTGGTTGCACTGACCGATGATCTCTGGCGAGCCAGGGATAGAGGGCATTCCTCCATCCTGGTGCTTCTTGACCTCTTAGTGGCCTTCGATACCATCGACCATGGTATCCTTCTGTGGTGGCTGGAAGAGGTGGGAGTGGGAGGCACCGTTTTATGGTGGTTCTCCTTTTACCTCTCTGGCAGGTCGCAGTCGGTGTTGGTCGGAGGACAGAGGTCGACCCCTATGCCCCTGGAATACGGGGTGCCACATGGCTCAGTCCTGTCCCCCCTCCTATTTAACATCTACATGAAGCCACTGGGTGAGATCATTCGACGGTACGGGATTAAATACCATCAGTATGCAGACAATACCCAGCTGTATCTCTCCGCCCCGTGCCAACTCAGTGAAGCGGTAGAAGTAATGTGCCAGTGCCTGGAAGCTGTCAGGGTCTGGATGGGAATGAACAAGCTTGTGTTCAACCCTGACAAGACTGAGTGGCTTTGGATGCTGCCTCCAAAAACAGTCCAGACATTCCACCTTTAAACCTGGGGGGTGAAATCTTACACCCCTCAGAGAGGGCCCGCAACTTGGGTGTTCTCCTGGACCCACAGCTGACACTAGAACATCATTTGTCAGCTGTGACCAGGGGAGCTTTTGCCCAGGTTCGGCTGGTGCACCAGTTGCGACCCTACCTGGACCAGGAGGCACTCCAAATGATCACTCATGCCCTCGTCACCTCAAGACTCAACTACTGTAATGAACTCTACATGGGGCTGCCCCTGAAGAGTGTTCGGACACTACAATTGGTCCAGGATGCAGCTGCCAAGCGATATTGTGTGTACCTAGGTACACCCACATTACACCTATCCTCTGCGAGCTACACTGGCTCCCCATTGGTCTCCGAACATGCTTCAAGGTGCTGGTTATTACATTTAAAGCCCTACATGGACTAGGACATGGATATCTCCGTGACCACCTCCTGCAACATACCTCCCAGAGCCCAATAAGATCGCACAGGGCGGGCCTCTCCGAGTACCATCGACTGCGCAGTGCTGTCTGGTGGCTCCCCAGGGGAGAGCCTTCTCTGTAGTTGCCCCAACCCTCCCCACTCTCTTGGCCTTCCGTAAGTCTGTTAAGACCTGGCTGTTCCGGCAGGCCTGGGGCTGTTTATCGAGAGTGATCTTCAGCCCCATTAAGATCGCGTGTATGTTGTGCCTCCTTTAACTCATCTTTGTTCTGTATTTTAAACTTTTTAAAATGCTTTTTAACTGTTTTTATGTAAGCCGCCCGGAGTCCTTTTGTATTACATATTAGGCAGTTGTATTAGCCACTAGGCCACAGGCTCTCCTCCTATATGTGTGTGTGTGTGTGTGTGTGTGTGTGTATGTGTATGTATGTATGTATGTATGTATGTATGTATGTATGTATGTATGTATTTAAAGTCATAACCCCTGGTATGCCCAAATATGGGAGGAAGATCACACTTCCATTCTCTGTCCTTCGGCTAGTCACAAGAGACCATCCAGACAGAAACCCAATATTTTTTACTGTTGCCTTTTTGTTACATTTGTTATATTTGTGCTGATAAATAAATAAAGGGAGACTAGTATAGATCTATTTCAAGCTATTTAGCTCTCATCAGCTAGCCATACCCTTGCTGGGAATCGAACCTGTGCTCTATTGCCTCTTAGGCAGATGTGTTAACCATTGAGCTACAGAGCTCGACTCCTTATCAGCCAGGCCAGGGTGAAAGGTATATATTTAAAGTCACAACCCCTGATATGCCCAAATATGGGAGGAAGATCACACTTCCATTCTCTGTTCTCTGTCCATTAAGCCACAGGTCCTCCTCCTTATCCTGCTGAAGCCAGGGTAGTAGTTATATATTTAGTGTCACAACCCCTGATATGCCCCAATTATGGGAGGAAGCTAACTGCTTCCATTATTTGTTCCTCGGCTCGTCACAAGATATCACGACAGAAACCCAATATTTTTACTGTTGCCTTTGTTACATTTTGTGTTGTATTTGCGCTGATAAATAAATAAAGGGAGACTAGTATAGATCTATTTCAAGCTATTTAGCTCTCATCAGCTAGCCATACCCTTACTGGGATTCGAACCTGTGCTGTATTGCATCTTAGGCAGAGGTCTTAACCATTAAGCCACAGGTCCTCCTCCTTATCAGCTGAAGCCAGGGTAGTAGGTATATATTTAGTGTCACAACCCCTGGTATCCCCCAATTATGGGAGGAAGCTAACTGCTTCCATTATCTGTTCCTCGGCTCGTCACAAGAGACCATCCAGACAGAAACCCAATATTTTTTACTGTTGCCTTTTTGTTACATTTGTTATATTTGTGCTGATAAATAAATAAAGGGAGACTAGTATAGATCTATTTCAAGCTATTTAGCTCTCATCAGCTAGCCATACCCTTTTTTTGTTACATTAGTTATATTTGTGCTGATAAATATAAAAAAGGCAACAGTAAAAAATATTGGGTTTCTGTCTGGATGGTCTCTTGTGACGAGCCGAAGGACAGAGAATGGAAGTGTGATCTTCCTCCCATATTTAGGCATACCAGGGGTTGTGACTTTAAATATATACCTTTCACCCTGGCCTGGCTGATAAGGAGTCGAGCTCTGTAGCTCAATGGTTAACACATCTGCCTAAGAGGCAACAGAGCACAGGTTCGATTCCCAGCAAGGGTATGGCTAGCTGATGAGAGCTAAATAGCTTGAAATAGATCTATACTAGTCTCCCTTTATTTATTTATCAGCACAAATATAACATACATACATACATACATACATACATACATACATACACACACACACACACACACACACACACATATTAATACACATATATATACATATGTGTGTGTGTGTGTCTGTGTGTGTCTTTGTGTGTGTGTCTGTGTGTGTTGTATTTGTGCTGATAAATAAATAAAGGGAGACTAGTATAGATCTATTTCAAGCTATTTAGCTCTCATCAGCTAGCCATACCCTTACTGGGATTCGAACCTGTGCTATATTGCATCTTAGGCAGAGGTCTTAACCATTAAGCCACAGGTCCTCCTCCTTATCCTACTGAAGCCAGGGTAATAGGTATATATTGAGTGTCACAACCCCTGGTATGCCCCAATTATGGGAGGAAGCTAACTGCTTCAATTATTTGTTCCTCGGCTCGTCACAAGATATCATCACGACAGAAACCCATATTTTTACTGTTGCCTTTGTTACATTTTTTGTTGTATTTGTGCTGATAAATAAATAAAGGGAGACTAGTATAGATCTATTTCAAGCTATTTAGCTCTCATCAGCTAGCCATACCCTTACTGGGATTCGAACCTGTGCTGTATTGCATCTTAGGCAGAGGTCTTAACCATTAAGCCACAGGTCCTCCTCCTTATCAGCTGAAGCCAGGGTAGTAGGTATATATTTAGTGTCACAACCCCTGGTATGCCCCAATTATGGGAGGAAGATAACTGCTTCCATTATCTGTTCCTCGGCTCGTCACAAGAGACCATCCAGACAGAAACCCAATATTTTTTACTGTTGCCTTTTTGTTACATTTGTTATATTTGTGCTGATAAATAAATAAAGGGAGACTAGTATAGATCTATTTCAAGCTATTTAGCTCTCATCAGCTAGCCATACCCTTACTGGGATTCGAACCTGTGCTGTATTGCATCTTAGGCAGAGGTCTTAACCATTAAGCCACAGGTCCTCCTCCTTATCAGCTGAAGCCAGGGTAGTAGGTATATATTTAGTGTCACAACCCCTGGTATGCCCCAATTATGGGAGGAAGCTAACTGCTTCCATTATCTGTTCCTCGGCTCGTCACAAGAGACCATCCAGACAGAAACCCAATATTTTTTACTGTTGCCTTTTTGTTACATTTGTTATATTTGTGCTGATAAATAAATAAAGGGAGACTAGTATAGATCTATTTCAAGCTATTTAGCTCTCATCAGCTAGCCATACCCTTACTGGGATTCGAACCTGTGCTGTATTGCATCTTAGGCAAACGTCTTAGCCATTATGCCACAGGTCTCCTCCTTATCAGCTGAAGCCAGGGAAGAAGGTATATATTTAGTGTCACAACCCCTGGTAAGCCCCAACCATGGGAGGAAGCCAACTGCCTCCATCATCTGTCAATCGGCTCGTCACAAGAGTGTATACACACACACACACACACACACACACACACATACAGTTTCAAGACCTCATAGACCAATCATCATCAGCATTAATTCAATGACACATAATATTGCCACGATTCTAGTATTCTGGTTAGACACATTGACCACCACATTAAAAACTCTGAAGAGCTTGCTTCATGGTCCAGAAACTGGATACAGATGAAGCTATGTTATCCTTTGATGTCTCTTCACTCTTCACCAGCATTTCTACTACTGATGGCCTAACAGTGTTTAGGAAAAGACTAGAAGATGACAGTACTTGACACCCTTGAGTGTAGAAGCAACCAGAACCCAGAACCCAGACCAGATCTGCTGTCTTCTGGACTTGTGTCTGAACACCACTTGCTTTACCTATAGAGGTGCCTGCTACAGACAGAAATATGATTGCATTATGGGTTCTTCTGTACCAGTCATTGTTGTTAGCCTATACATTGAAGAAGTGGAGAAGAAAGCACCCAGCTCCTTCCAGTGGATAGCACCAACCCACTGGTTCAGGTATGTGGGTAATACTGGGTTAAAATCAAGGTTCAGAAAATAATTGTCTTCACAAACCATATAAACACAGTGGATTCGGATATCAAGTTCATCAGGGAAGACACCAAGAACATAGAGTAGGGTTTTGTGAGGTTCTAATTGGATCCTGTGCAACCCAGAAATAGAGATATATAGGATACCCTCACACAGAAACAAATACTGCTGTTTGAGCCCCACTATCCATGTCAGCACAAACTAGGTGTTATCCGGACACTACATCACAGGACAGAAAACAGCCCCTCTTCCAGGGATGTCCAAAAGAAGGAAAGCAAGTACTAGAGAGGACAGCTGTTAAGGCCTCGGGTATCCAAATTGGGCCTTTATTAAATCGGTGTCTAGATCTAACAAAGGAATGTCAGACAGAGCTGAGACTCAATCAATGAAAGAACCTGGTCATTCCTTATATGGCTGGTGTATTGGAGAAGCTAAAACAAATATTTGGAAAACATCACATACCTCTCTTCTTTAAAACTGCCAATACATTGATAACAATAACTTTGTTTATATTTAATTATTTATACAATGAACATTAAAATATTAAAGTTAATTTAAGATGAAACATTAAAATAATAAGTTTATAAAATTATAAAATTTCACAAAGGTAAAAATATTGCCAGATGGCCATTTAACATAAGCTAATGCAGGTGGGGAGTTCTCATGAAGCTAGCCAAATCCCATGGCTGCATAATCCTCTGTGCCTCTCACACAAGGACACAGAAATAGGTTTTGACCCCTTTACGAAAGGCTAGGAGAATGGGGGCACACCTCACCTCTGGGAATAAGATGTCCCATAATTACATAAAAGACAGACAAGCATTGAGCCAAGTTAAACATTGAAATTTACTAAATGTAAAGGACATAAAACACGAATACTGAAATAATAACATAATAAAACAAGAACAGATTTTCATCTCAAAATTGCAAAAGGCTACACTGGCTGGATCTGCATATGCACTATGCTGATACATTATGACATTCAAGGTTCTTGGGAAAAACTCAGGGTTTATGTAGGCCAACATTGGCTATAGAAATAACATCTTGACTTCATATGTTAGTGTATAGAATGATACTTTTAACATCATCAAATAACAACATATGCCTAGACCTGCAAATAGAAAACAAAATGATTGTGGCAAAAGAAAACAAAGATGGTATCAATAGTAATAGGTGACTTGGATGAAATTCCAAAACATCTGGAGACCATTTGAAATAATTGTCATTGACAAAATTATAGAATCATAGAATTGGACAGAACCTTGGAGGTCTTATAGTCTAATCCCCTGCCCAAACAGGAGTCCTTATACTGTCCCAGACAAATCGTTCCCTAATCTTTCCTTGAAAACTTCCCCCAACACACAGTGCCAGGAGGCAAGCTGTTCCACTGTTTAATTGTTCTCATTGTCAGGAAATTCCTCCTTAGTTCCAGAATGAATCTTACTTAGCTGAACTAATTTTACCATTAGCTCTTGTTCTGCTCTCAGGTGCTATGGAGAATAAATTAAGATTTTTCTGTGACAGTCCTTCAAGTATTACACTATGGCTATCATGCCACTCTAAGCTTCCTCTTCATCAGGCTTAACATATCTACTTTCTGTAGCTCTCTATCATAGGACTTAGCCTCCAGACCCCTTATTAACTTTGTTGCCCTTCTTTGCACTCTTTCTAGGGAATCAGCATCTTTTCTATATCCCAGTGAACAGAACGGGATGCAATATGTGGTGTCAGTAGTGCACCATAGAATGGTACTGTCACTTCCCATGATCTTGATGCCATATCTCTGTTGATGTAAGCCTAGGACTGCATTAGGCTTTTTAGCAGCTGAAGCATATTGCTGGCTCATACTTAGGTATCACTCACCAGAACATCTAGATCAGGGGTGTCAAACCCGCATCGTCACATCAGCATCACGTGATGTATCAGGACTTTCCTCCTCCTTTACTAAACCAGATATGGGCATCGCCAGCCCTGATCTAGATCCTATCACAGGCACTATTGTTGAGTCATGTACTGCTTATTCTGTACCATTGTGTGGTTTTTTTTTCTGCCTAAGTATAGAATTTTCTTTTCTTTTCTCACCACTTAACCGCATCTTGTTGGATAGGACTTAATGCTCAAGCCTTCTAAGATCCTTCTGAATCTTGAGCATATTTTTCAAAGGGTTAAGCAATTCTTCACAGCTTGATGTCATTTACAAATTCGGTGACTGCCCCTTCAATCCCTCATCTAGATAATTTATCCCCACTGCATGCTTCCCTCCACATAGATGCAGTTTCTTAAATATCTTTCATCAATCAATTAGAAATCCATCTGGTGATCTAATCTATCCCACATTGCTTATCTTACCAAGAAGTAAGCTTTATCAAATCCTTTACTGAGGTCTAAGTATGCTGTCCACAGTGTTCCTAGATCCACTAATGTAGTCACTTTGTCAAAGAAAGCAGTAAGGTTTGCTTGGCATGAACTGCTTTTAACAAACCTATGCTGACTTCTAGTAACCTCTTGTTCATTTCTGGGTACTCAGAAATCCACTGGCTGATTATCTTTTCCAGGATTTTCCCAACTATTGATGTCAAGCTGATTGGTCTATAGTTTCTTGGATTCTCTTTTTTCTCTTTTTGAAGTTTGAAACCATACCAGCTTGTTTCCTTGGTGCCCCAGGAGCTCTGAAAAATTTCATTCAGTAGTTCCGAGATCACATCAGTCAACTGGGATGTAAACCATCTGGTCCTGGAGATTTGAACTTGTCCAAAGTCACCATCATCATTTGCAAAAACTTTACTTGGAACTGCTGAAAAAAATACCTTTAATATTATTAAATATTATTAAACAACAACATCTGTCTTTCCCTGGTGCTTGGGAAGAACTTGATAGGTAAACAAAAATGCCAAATTCAGTTTAAACATCTGGCTGACTATGTGACTAAACAGAATAATTTATTAAATGTATAATCCACCTGACTCTCAGTAACTCTAGACAGTCTCCTGATCATACTCTTCATCTGCTATCCTATTAGGAGCTGAGATTGTAAACAAGCTTATCATAGGGTAAAATATGTTAATCTGGACTGTCTACTTAAATCCCTTCTACTCTTCACATGATCCTGGCTGGAACTAAATATTAAGGGACTGAAAATAATTCTAAAATCCATCTTTTCTCATGCTTTATCTAGCTTATAGAATTTTTGAATCCATAAAATCTAGTATATACAGTATGTGTGTGTATGTACTACATAAATTCACATATGGGAATTGTGTACATAAATGTACATAATTATATTACATAAATTGACTTATGTGCTCTAATATTTCACAATTTATATGCATTTTCCTATGAAACACAGTTAATTAGGACTTCAAACATTAATTTGAAGAACCATACTGTATCTTACATTCTATCTAATATTTGTTGCAAATCATTCAGATTTTCAGGCAACAACATGGCATTGCCTTTGTACAAATGTTTACACATAAATTGGCTGTGCACAAATGTATATAGAAATATGTCCCACTCAACACACCTATAATATAATTAAAAACATTATTTATACATTTTCAATAAATGTATTAAGGAATCTTGGGGATGTCATTTACCCTTATTTGATTTCTTGTTCAATGTGAAACATTTATGAAACATTCCATGCATTTTCATACATGCTTTCTGGTAATCATGTACCCCTCCTTCAATAAATGGGCCCATAGATATTAATTTGTGCTATCCATAAAAACCTTGATGAAAGTTTTCACATATTTGTTTTAGTATAGACCAGGCTATTTTATCCATAGTTACACATAGGAAGTTAGAATGTAAGCAGTGCCATAAGATTTGAACCCCTGGCCTATCTATTCTGGGTCTATATTTACTGGAGCTAACCAATTGTAGAATTAGCTGATTAGGCCTAAAAGTGCAGTTTAAATATGGTAACTTTGGAATAACTAATAGCTGAATCAATCGTTGCACAGTAGCATAAAGAAGAAATTTATGGCATTGTAATGTTTGTACATTTCTAACAAATACAATAATAATATGCATTAATAAATAATGCATTTCAAGAGTTCAGTCCTCACCGATTCAAGGTTGATTCAGTCTTTTATCCCTTTGAGGTCAGTAAAATGAGGAGCCAGATTGTTGTGTGCAATTTGCTGATGTTGTAAACTGCTTAGAGAATGCTCTAAAGCACTATGGAGCAGTATATAAGTCTAAGTGCTATTGCTATTACTACACACACACACACACACACACACACACACACACACACACACACACACACTTATATATACACACAACGGGTGGTAATTGGAAACATTTTCTATGAAAAATGGAAGCAAGAGAATATGTATTTATAAAATCTACTGCTTTGTTATCTGCTACTGTACACCTTCTGTGTCTGTACAGACACCAATTGATTTAAAACTTGTAGTTATCTAGAACTCTATCCAATAATGCTATCACAGCAAAAAACACTTCTTCACAGAATGACCCAGGTCAATTCAATTAGTCTGCAGCCCTGACAATGGATTCATCCTGCAGTAACTGTAAAACTGGCAGAAAAGCAAACATATTTATGGTGATAAATAAGAAATTATATCCCAAGTAAGCTCTCCTGAATGTGTATAAAATCTAAAAAACCCTTTATATCTGCAGTACTTCTGTTTACCTTAAGAAAATAATAAATTCAGCATTTTTGAAACCATTAAAAATCATATAGGGAAGCAGCAGAGCTTTGTTGATAAAAAGATTAAAAACAAAATATGATTTGTGGATTGAAAAATTAAATGTTAGAAGTGTAAGATTTATGCATTTTTTTTTCTTTTGCTTTGGACCAAGTACTCCAGGAAACATTCAACCTCACCATATACGAGCACTGTTCCCTGTAAGGTGCGCAGGTGAGCGGCCGCGCACGTGGCAACAAAACACCGCGCAGCAGT
Source organism: Thamnophis sirtalis (assembly GCF_051295495.1). Taxonomy (NCBI): domain Eukaryota; kingdom Metazoa; phylum Chordata; class Lepidosauria; order Squamata; family Natricidae; genus Thamnophis; species Thamnophis sirtalis. The sequence goes on along the minus strand of NW_028261390.1, from coordinate 31,567,525 downwards.
TTCCAACTGCCGCCCAGTGGTTTTTGTGAGATGATAATAGGAGGTGAGAGCAATCACGGCAGGAAGTAGCTGAGAGAAGGGGTGTGGGGATTGGGAGAAGGCATGGGACCAGTTCCCACCAGCGGCTGCTCGGATTTGCCATTTGAGAGAGAGAGAGGAAGGGAGGGAGGAGGAGGAGGGGAGGGAGGGAGTGAGGGAGAGCATGAGCTTCCGCTTTCGATTTGCCTCCCAGCCCAAAGACTGAACGGAGAAGCAAAGAGGCAGGAGAGACAAAGCAGGAGAGATGAAGCGAGAGCCAATCCGGGTCATTCCTTCCAAGAGGCAACTTTCCCATTCAATGACTCGCTGCCCTAGACTCGAGGAGACCCTCTGCAGTCCCTCTCATCCGTCCGGGATGCCAGCAAGAGTGTTGGGCTGAAGGAAGGAGGGATTCTCATTCTCTCTCTCTCTCTCTCTCTCTCTCTCTCTCTCTCTCTCTCTCTCTCTCTCTCTCGAGAGAGAGAGAGAGAGAGAGAGAGAGAGAGAGAGAGAGAGAGAGAGAGAGAGAGAGAGTTAGTTAGTTAGTTAGTTAGTTAGTTAGTTGGTGGGCAGACTTAGCACTTTGTTAAGTTTGTTTCTCTGTGTGTTGTGTATATATACATGTCTCAATGGGTGCAATTGTGCAAGCCTTTTTTTCTTCTTTAAAAGAATTTTTGGATTTCTCCTCACCAAACCTTTAAGACTGAAAGAGTTAGAGTTGAAATATAAAGAGATTGTCAATCGCCATACTGTTAGATTGATAGGCAATTATGGACTATCTTGATTATATCCTCCTTAGAAAGAATATGCTACTGTATGGTAGAGAAAAAGATCAAACTTCATTCCATGGAAACCCAACAAAGTTCATAGGGAGCGTTTCTTTCTATGATGGGCTTTTTGGGTCAACATGAATATCAGTTATCAAAAATGTAGGTAGAAAATTAAGCAGGCAATAGGCAATTACAAAAAGGGAAGCCAACTTTCTAACTCTGTTTCTTTGCACTTAGTGACTTATAAATAGACTAATGTTCTGAAAACCTGACCTAAATTACTATATATTTTAAATAGCTGTAAAGCTATGCTGAAAAAGTTGTTCTCATGGTATTGTGATAAATTCAATAAAAAGAATGGAATTCTTGATGAATTTAAGGAGAAATAAGAGTATTGGATAGTAAATGGACAAATAAAATTACCAATCAAAGAGAATATTTGCACCTCAGGGTTGAAATGAGATGTTCTCTCTTACTCTTTCCTCTTCCTCTCTTTTCTCTCTGTCTCTCTCATCCTCTTTCTCTGTCTCTCTTCTCTTTCTCTCTCCCTCTTTTCCATTCTTCTGTCACTTTCTCCTTCTTCCTTCTCTCTCCTCTTTGTCTCTTTCTGTCTCTTTCACCCTCTTTCTCTTTGTCTCTCTTTCTCTCTCCTTCTTTCCCACTCTTCTGTCACTTTCTCTGTCCTTCTCTGTCTCTTTCTGTGTCTCTTCCCTCTTTTTTCTTCCTCTCTCCCACTCTTTTATCACTTTCTCTCTACTGCCCAACCTGTCCCCATACTTATCTTCGATTGATCATGTTTGCAATAATTTCCTTCTTTCCTAAATAGGTGCAGTTCCCTTACTGGATCCCTCACTCACTCAAACACACACACAAACACACACACACACACACACACATATACACACACACACTCACACAAAACCATTTTTCTCCATTCCAATTCGGATCCTATAAATCAATTGCTCTGTGAAATATCTGTGAAAAAAATTCAGGTGCTCAGGCATGAAAATGTGCTGCTCAAATACTATACTTTTCCGCACAAACTGAAAAATTTTTAGAGGGAACATTGTATTCGAGTCCCAGTGCTCTGTGGCTGGATCGTATGGACCTGGTGGGGCATACATCATCATCTAGTCCAGTCAAGGCAATTTTGAATTTGCCACTTAAAGATGGCCGCTCAATGCTGCACTTAGCTCTGTCTGGATTGTTTTGCTGGATTGTCAGTTAGCTCTTTTGTGCCTTGCTGCCTTCCAATCCCACCTTTGTCACCAATGTTAGATTGGGTGAATGGAAGAGGCAGGCTCAGACTTCAGTAACAACAGCTCTTTATTAGTGACAACTATGTACAATCCAGCAAAGACTCTATCTGGCAGCAACCCTTTTATATAAGGTGACCAGACGTCCCGATTTCAGCGTGAAAATCACGCTTTATAACAATTTTTCCCATGTCCCGGGCCATTTTTAAAAAGTCCCAATTTTCTGGCTTCATGTTGAAAGCCCAGTGGATTTGCTTAAGAAATCCTAACCAGGGCAAGACAAAAGACATTCTGCCCAACCTCTCTCTCTGTCTCAGTACTTTCATTGAAGATATAATTAAAACATTAAAGCAAGAAAACGGACCTCCCTCCCCGCGCCCCTTTTACCTCATTTTATAAGAAAAAAATGACCTAGTACCATAGAGCTCCAGGAAATGGCTAGAGAGGTAGTGAGTGTTACTTCCTGGATTTTCCGGAGGGGAGGGGCACGGACGTTGGAGGTCTGATCCAAAATGGTGGCAAAGTTTCTTTGAAAAATATTTCCCTGACTAATTTCACCATTTCAATTTGCTCAGTTCTTTGTATTAACATCTACATCATTCTGGGTTGACTTGTAGTGCAAGCCTGCTGGTAAGTGAGCTGGGTTTTTTTCTTTTATTTTTTAATGTATTTTAAAATAATATTTTATTTATTGTGCATAGGATTTTTTAAAATTCTGTGTGGATTCTTTTTTTAAATTGTCTTAGACTATTTAAAGAAAGATTCTATCCAAAATAAATTGAAGTAAAATCATGTTTAAAAATTCTATGCACAATACTTTGAAATATATTGTGCATAGAAAGAATAGTTTGAAATGTTTTACTTCAATTTATTGTGTGTGGATTCTTTTTTTAAATTCTCTTAGGCTATTTAAAAAAAGATTCTATCCAAAATACAAAATACCAGCTGCAGTTATTCACTTAAGAACTGTGGCAAGAAAGGTGGTATAATGGGCTTAGTGACCAAAGTTACAATGGCATTGAAAAAAGTGACTGATGACCATTTTTCACACTTAGCAACCATTTTCACACTTAGCGACCATTGCAGCATCCTCATGGTCACGTGATCAAAATTTTGATGTTTGGCAACAGATTCGTATTTATGATGGTTTCAGTGTCCTGGGGTCATATAATCACCTTTTGACAAAGTCAAATGGGGAAACCAGATTCACTTATGTTACTAAGTTATCAGCTGCAGTTATTCACTTAAGAACTGTGGCCAGAAAGGTGGTATAGTGACCAAAGTTACAATGGCATTGAAAAAAGTGACTGATGACCATTTTTCACACTTAGTGACCATTTTCACACTTAGCGACCATTGCAGCATCCTCATGGTCACGTGATCAAAATTTTGATGTTTGGCAACAGTTACAATTTATATTTGTAAATTGTAGTTATGTTGAAATAAAAAAATATTACAATACTATTTTTGCGTTGTATGAAAATTTTTGTTGCTCCGTATAAAATTTTTAATCACCCCCCCCCCCCGGGTCAAAGGTGTTCCTCTTTATCAGTCTGAAAATCTGGTCACCTTACTTTTATAGGGGGTTGTCTTAACAACAGATGTCTTAACCAATCACCTTTGAGTATTTTCCCACCAGATCAGTGGACCTTGGTGGAAACTAGCATACTGTATGTCAGTATGTAACAAAAGTATCAAAGATGTTTATTAAAATGACAAGAACTTGAAGGTAATAGTACAAAGCTTCCATTCAGTTTCCATCTTTCTGGCCATGTTAAAAATCTATAGACTTATATAGGTTATGCAATTGGCAACAGTCAAAGCAGTGATATATGAAAAATAGCGTTGAATGAGAAAGGTCTCTGAATTTCTGAAACCAGTATAGATAGCTGATCACTATTACAAACAGTGACGTGTGGTGAAGTTTATGGCTGGTGAGGCACTGACACAGTGGTGGGTTTCAAAATTTTTTACACCTGTGGACTTCAACTCCCAGAATTCCACAGCCAGGCATGCTCAGTTCCGATTTAAAGCAACAGCATTTGTTTTTCTCATTCTTTTTCTTCTCCCTCCCCCTCCTTCCACCCCCCCTCCCTCCCTACCCCCCTCTCTCAAACAGACACATGCACACAGAGAAGTTGGATTGGACTATCTCTCCTACCCCCTTCTCTCTCTCACTCACTCTCTCTCAAACAAACACAAACAGAGAAGTTGGATTGGATATATTTTCCAATGGCTTGAAAGCAGCTCCTCTGCCATACCCCTATCCCCATTCCCCTGCTGCCTTCCCCAAACACCTCCACCATTGCAAATGCAGCCTGCTGTCTGGGTGGGAAATGCCTGAAACGCAATAAAGCCCACCCACCCACTCACCTCCTGCTTGCAGGATGGGGTGAGAGAAGAGGCAGAGAAGCCGGAGGGGAGCTGATCTGAGCCTTTGATTGCAGGTGAAGCCACATTGCCTTTTCAAACTTCTAATCAGTGAAGCTGGGCTTATATAGTTTTATCCAGGTGTGTGTGTGTGTGTTTGTGTGTGTGTGTGTTTGTTTGAAAAGGCAACATGGCTCTGCCTGCAATCAAACTACATTTGGGGAGGGATCTACACTTAAGGATGAAGTTTGAATTCCTCCCCCTCCCTCCAACCCACACATATCTATTCCAGCTGTTTCAGAGAGGATTTCAACTCTGCTCTTGCCTGTCATCATGAAAAGGAAAAAATGTAAAAGGAAAAAGGCAAGAGCTGAGGTCAGGCTGAGATAGTTACTGCCAGAGTCACCGTGGATGACTCTGCTTAACTGTTTAAAAAAGCCTCTAAAAAGCGCCCTCTACATGAGGAGGCAGGAAAACGACGTGCCTCACCTACGTCAGGAATTTTTAGGCTTTTAACCCTTGCTTAACTCTGCTCGAGTGATCATAAAACGCCTAAAGTCAGACTAGATGAGGCATGTCATTCTCCTGCCTCCTCCTGTAGAGAGCGCTTTTTAGAGGCTTTTTTAAACAGTTAAGCAGAGTCATCCACAGTGACTCTGGCAGCAACTAGCTCAGCCTGACCTCAGCTCTTTTTCCTTTTACATTTTTTTTCTTTTCATGACGACAGTGGTGAGGCTCTGCCTCCCTTGACTGCATGTCCCTGATTACAAAGCAGTTAGGAATTTAGAACCATATTAATTTAAAGTTTAGATTTTTCTACTCATGCTATATATATATCCCCTACATAATATTTCAGTGATTTCTTTATCAGATAGTTTTGCTCATTTTTGTTGTTGGGGCTTTGGGAGAGGGAAGGTTGTCGTCCCCTTCTCTCCCCTCCCTTCCTCTTCCCTCCCTTCCTCTTCCCTCCCCTCCCTTCTCCTTCCCTCCCCTTGAGATTGAGATTGAGATTGAGAGATTGAGATGCTTTATTTGTATGCCGCCCTTTTCCCTGGGGGGGGACTCAGGGCGGCTCACAACTCAAGGGGAGGGAGGACAAACAGGTCATAACATAAAAAACAATACATCATTAAAAACACAACAGTGACTTCCTGGGGGCGGAGCCTGTCGCCGAAGAGGGCTCAACGGAGCTCCTCTCAGAGAGCTGGTCTGTATATCTAAATAAGATCATAGATATCACCCCTTTTTGGCTAGAAAGGGGCAGGGAGTAGCTCTGTGGCTAGGGTCTATTCGTAATTCACAGCCTTTTTCTTTTTTTTGGCTGTGGACAGAGATTAGATCCAGCGCAAGCGGAGCCTTTATCTCCAGCCAGTTCTTCTCAGCTGCTTTTTTTTGCAGCCCTAGACAGGCGACCCCCCCCCCCCAGGACAAAGCAAAGTTGTTTGAAGCTAGGATTAATACGGGCGGGTCCCACCCCTGTGAGATTTATGCTTTTATTACTATCTTAAACACCAGCCTCATTTGTCCTTGAGGCTTCTTTGTTTAAACGGACTTCAAAATGGCAATTTCTCTCCGTTGGTGACTGATAGGGGATGTACTTAGCCGGCTTTACCTTCCTGCAGACCGCTCCTTAACAAAATAATTTTTTGGGGAAACAGAGGGGAGCGAGAGCGCTGTTTATTTGTTTATTTATAATGGCACCCAGGTCAAAATCGAAGCGTCTCTCTACGAATGTGCTTAAAGAATCTACGAATGAATTTAAAGAATCTACTATGGAATCGCAGCCCTTATCTCCTACGCCCTCTACTGGAGAATTCTTAACACAGGAATTTTTCTTTCAAATGTTTAATGATTTTAAACAAGAAATTAAAGAATTTGTATTGGAGCTATATGGTAATTTAAAGTCTAAAATTGCCCAAATGAAGGCGAACACGTTTGCAGCCGTGTCTGCCCTGACAGATTATAACGCTGAAATGGAGAATAAATTGGAAAGCTTGGAGGAGGCTAATTCTAATTTGACTACTAATATCCAAACATTACAACAAAAAATTAGAGATACTCAAGAACAGCTCGTTATGATAAACTTTAACAAGAAGGCATTTGCAATAAGAGTCAGAGGATTCTGCGAAAAGGAGCGAGAGAATCTGAAACAGACCTTTGTTGAAGCCTTCAGCCATGCGGTGGGAAGCCCGGGACTTAATTTTGATTGGCAGATTCGGAAAATCTATCGCCAGAATTCGTTGGTAGCGGAACAGCGACAGCTCCCGAGGGACATAATTATATATTTCTCCACAAAAGAATCCAGAAACGCGATCATGCAAAAGTTTTACAATAACAGCTTGCGAGTTGATGGCCAGGATTTGATTGTCTTCAAAGAAATACCATCCCAGATGTTAAAAGCAAGAAGAGACTATACTTTCTTAACTAAAGAGCTTAGAAATCATCAGATTCAATATAAATGGGAGGCCCCAGCCAGCATTACGGTCACATTTGAGAATCAAAGAATTCGTCTCAATTCTGTTTCGGAGGCTCGAGATTTCTATTACAAGACTTTGAAGGCGGGACTTCCTGATTCACTTGGAAAAGAGGAAAGACAAGCCGAAGGAGAAGGCAAGCAGCAGACCACATGGCTGCAAGATGGAGGGGGTAGCTCTCCCTCCCTCGGAGAAGCAGAAAAGCGGAGATTGAGGATTTAGACATTCTAAAATATTTGTCAAAGTTGTGGATTGAATGGGGGTTTGCGACCTCTCTCCGGTAGAAAAAGCGGAATCGGATATTGGTGGGGTGATGCTGAATGTATATTTGTAAAATGCATGCAGAATGATTTACACTGTTTAAATCCTGTTAGAAGGGAAAGTCTGATGAGATTATTTTAAAATAGAAGGTAAACTGATTCTTGTTGAAAGTATTATTTGAATATGTGGAATGATCCATGCTACTTAATTTTTATTAGAAGGGAAAGCTTGGTGAAATTATTTTGAGCTAGATTGTAAACTAATGTCTGCATAAATTTGATAGTGGTAAATAAAGATTATTTGGAGGGACTATGGGAAATAGTGGTAAATATTAGAGAAGCAAGGGACGAGGGTAAAATGCACGCGGAATGATTTACGCTGTTTAAATCCTATTAGAAGGGAAAGTTTGATGAGATTATTCTTCTGTAAAGTAATATTTGAATATGTGGAATGATCCACGCTGCTTAAATTTTATTAGAAGGGAAAGTTTGGTGAGATTATTTTGAGCTAGATGGTATATTGATGTCTATACAAATTTGTATAAATGTTTATTTGAATATAAGGTCAAGGAAGATGAACTGGAGAGTCTACAGGAGGTTGGGGTAAATAACAAAGAAGCAAGAGATGAGAATAAAATACATATAGAATGATTTACATTATTTAAACATAAATAAAGATGGGGGGCTGAGCTTAATACAAAGAGTTCTTTTTTCCTTTTTTTCTTTTCTTTTTTTTTCTTTCTTTTCCTTTATATAATTTGTATTTTCTTTCTATCTATTTTTTTTTAATATATTACTTTTATTTTTAATCCATACGATCATAAGATACTTTAGACAGAGGGCAGTGCTAGGTGTGGGCCCTGGGAAGTCGGGAGGATTAGGGATGGGGATTTATGGGGGGTGGGTGGGTGGGTGTTAACATAGTCTCAATAAGAAAAAGAATGCACTTGTATACGGTTGTTCTTTTTTTTTTTTTCTTTATACTTTTTTTCCCTTGGTTTATTTTATTTTTTATCATATTATATTAATAAACAACAGTTGAATAAAGGAATACACCAAGGGGGGAGGTAGAGGGAAAGAAGAGGGAGGAGTAAGGAAGGAGTAAGCAATAGCAATAGCAGTAGACTTATATACCGCTTCATAGGCCTTTCAGGCCTCTCTAAGCGGTTTACAGAGAGTCAGCATATTGCCCCCAACAATCTGGGTCCTCATTTTACCCACCTCGGAAGGATGGAAGGCTGAGTCAACCCTGAGCCGGTGAGATTTGAACCGCTGACCTGCTGATCTAGCAGTAGCCTGCAGTGCTGCATTTAACCACTGCACCACCTTGGCTCTGGGGAATGTAAGGAGGGCGTGCTGGGAGTAAGGGGAGAAGGAAGGTTTGAGGGGAAAGGGAAGTAGGAGGGGAGTGTTAGAGGGAGGAAAGGAAAGTTGGAGGGGGAAGATGGGGTGTATGGAGGATGGAAGTGTCAGGTGGGGTTGTGAATGATGAGTTGTGTTTTCTTTTTTATTTTGTTTTATTTCTTTTCTTATGGCAAATATCCAGTATATAAGTGACTGTAAAATGGAATGTGAAAATGAATAAAATATATTTGAGAAAAAAAAAACACAACAGTCATACAATTCGAGTGGGGTTGAAATCTTTAGCCCCAGGCCTGTCGGGACAGCCAGGACTTAAGGGCGACGCAGAAGGTCTGGAGGGTGGTGAGGGTACGAATCTCCACGGGGAGTTCGTTCCAAAGGATCGGAGCAGCCACCGAGAAGGCTCTCCTCCGGGTAGTTGCCAGCCGACATTGGCCGGCCGATGGAATTTGGAGGAGGCCTAATCTATGGGATTGTATCGGCCTAGTGGAGGTTAATGGCAGTAGGCGGTCTCTCAAGTACCCAGATCCAATACCATGTAGGGCTTTGTAGGTGACAAGTAGCACCTTGAAGCGCACTCGGAGATCAACAGGCAGCCAGTGCAGCTCGCGGAGGATAGGTGTTACGTGGGTGAAACGAGGTGCACCCACGATCGCTCGCGCGGCCGCATTCTGGACCAGCTGAAGTCGCCGAATACTCTTCAAGGGCAGCCCCATGTAGAGCACATTGCAGTATTCCAGCCTAGAGGTCACAAGGGCACGAGTGACTGTTGTGAGAGCCTCCCTGTTCAAGTAGGGCCGCAACTGGTGCACCAGGCGGACCTGGGCAAATGCCCCCCTGGTCACAGCCGACAAATGGTGTTCGAAAGTCAGCTGTGGGTCCAGGAGGACTCCCAAGTTGTGGACCCTGTCTGAGGGGCGTAATATTTGACCCCCCCAGCCTGAGAGATGGAACACTTGGCCAATTGGTGGGAGGAAAGCACAGCAGCCACTCGGTTTTATCTGGGTTGATTACAAGCTTGTTAACCCCCATCCAGTCTCTAACGGCTTCAAGGCCCTGGCTCATCACGTCCATCATTTCATTGAGTTGGCACGGGGCGGACAGATACACAACTGTGTATCGTCCGCATATTGATGGTATTTTATCCCGTGCTGTCGAATGATCTCGCCCAGCGGTTTCATGTAGATGTTGAAAAGAAGGGGGGACAGGACTGTACCCTGCGGCACCTCATACATTAGGGGCCTAGGGGTCGATCTCTGCCCTCCGACTAACACCGACTGCGACCTGTCCGAGAGGTAAGAGGAGAACCACCGTAAAACAGTGCCTCCCACCCCCACCTCCCGCAGTCGTCGCAGAAGGATACCATGGTCGATGATATCGAAAGCCGCAGAGAGGTCAAGGAGTACCAGGATGGAGGCGTGGCCTCCATCCCTGGCTCTCCAGAGATCATCGGTCAATGCGACCAAAGCGGTTTCTGTGCTGTAGCCAGGCCTGAAGCCTGACTGGAATGGATCGAGATAACTGGCTTCCTCCAAGGACCGCTGGAGCTGAAAGGCCACCACCTTCTCAACAACCTTCCCCACAAAGGGGAGGTTGGAGACTGGACGATAGTTGTTTAAAACGGCTGGATCCAAAGATGATGGATCCTTCTCTTTTCTCCCCTCCTATCCCCTCCTCTTCCCTCCCCCTCCTCTTCCCTCCCCCTCCCCTCCCTTCCCTTCCCTCCAGGCATGAAATCCTCTTACCTTTGCTACAGGTTCAGAACCAGGAGCACACGTGTGCACTTGCTTCGCTTGCACATTGTGCTTCTGCTCACACGCAGAGCGTTCAAGAGCATTCACTGGATAACCCAAAGCAGGGTGAACTGGCAGAATACCACCTCTGCTCCCCTCTCCTCTCCTCTCCTTCCCTTCCCTTGTATTATACTCATGCACAGCGTTTCCTCACTGGGTTTAGTGTGTATTTTATGCTTGCCTATTTACATCTCTTAATTTTGATTGCTGACTCTGAAATTCACAAAGGTCTGTTCCAACATCTGTTCAATATAAATCACAACATATTCAAACACCAGCACGAATGTTATAAGAAGGAAAAGAGGCAGTAAACTACATGTAAACTACAAATCACTAAAAATCTTTCAATAATTTCAGTGACAAGAATCTAGCAAAACTTGTTTGTGTGTATGTGTGTGTGTGTATGTATTCATTCAGTGGCTTTGCCAATATGATTTTGTGTGTACACACATACTCACACACAACCACACACACACACATTTGCAAAGCTACTAAAATTATTGCCAGATTTTTTTTACAAATACCACTATCCCCTCACTTTCTCATCTCTATTTTATCTCTATGATCTATTCAATACAAAAAAATGGGGGAGGGATCCCTTTTGAATGGGTGGTTATTGATTATTTTTCTTTTTAATTCCACATTCTGGAGTATCATCTTATGTTGAAATAGATGGTAAATAACATAGTGTGGATAATTTTGTTTGTTTCAAGAAAAGTGTTGGCACAAATGACAGTGATGGCTTTTTAGCTTTATTCTTAACTGGTTAGGCTTTTTATTACAGCATAAATTCTGAAAGTGGATGAGTACATTTATTTCATTACATTGGTAGAAATAAAACTGAAAATGTTTCTTGAGACCAATGTAAGGTGCTATTCTATACATTTGGATTAAACTACTGTAGATCATACTGTAAGCATTACTGTCAATGACAATTGCAGAGGTTCAGTGCTTTCAGAGATAAAATGAAATTTAATGTTTCCATTTCTGATGCTTTGCCAGTTTTCCCTGCCATGCAAAATTTAAAAGTATAGAAGAAGCTTCCCTTTACTCATGCTCAGCATAAACTAAATACATAAAATGGAGAAACACTAGGCCTCCTGGCTCACTATTTAATGATAGTTCATCTCACTGGACTCTTCCCTTTATATTCCCCTGTGAGTTTACATCAGAAAGCATATAGATGGTCTACACAGTTGGGAATATGTGGTAATTGTGTGTAGATTGCTTATTCATGCACAGCTACTCTATCTTCTTACTGAATGAGTAGATTTTGATTAAAGGGCTAGATCTTTCCCCACATGTGGAGGGACTGATTGAAAATCACCTAGAGATTTTTATTAAAGGACTATGTTTAATTTTCTTGAATAGATGAAAAGCTACAACATTAGGTTTCATGACTTTTCTTTTTCTGGCCCTTCACATTTCTAATTCACATGAAACACTCCATATACATGCTAGCATATAAGGGTAAAAAGGTAAAGGTAAAGGTTCCCCTTGCACATATATGTTAGTCATTCCTGACTCTAGAGAGCGGTGCTCATCTCCATTTCAAAGTCAAAGAGCCAGAGCTATCTAAAGACATCTCCATGGTCATGTGGCTGGCATGACTAAATGGCAAAGGCGCACGGAATGCTGTTACCTTCCTACCAAAGTGGTCCCTATTTTTCTACTTGCATTTTTGCGAGCTTTCAAACTGCTAGGTTGGCAGAAGCTGGGACAAGTAATGTGAGCTCACTTCATTACACGGCACTAGGGATTCGAACTGCCGAACTGCCAACCTTTTTGATCAACAGGCTCAGCATCTTAGCCATTGAGCCACCACATCCCTATAAAAGGGTATTTACGTACAAATTATTCTTTTCAGGATAATACTGTGAGAAATTATAAGTCAAAGGAATCCATTCCTGAAATAAATTATAATTAAACATCATTTATACCAAACATTTACTCCGCCTCTATATACCTTTAAATCTGAACATATCACTCTTTCTACTGCATATCATATCAAACATTTCCTTCTGTTATTCAAATTTCTCACCTTTTTGTCTTTGGAGGCACTGATCAATTCTATTGAATCATGATGTTATCCATCTTTCCATTCCATTCAATCTGTTCACCCACTTGTTTCATAATTATCATCATTCATTTTCTCTATGTGACCAAACTACCTCAATATACTTCTGTTCATCTGGACATTTACTTTTCAGTTCATGTTCATTCAGATCTTATTCACTTTACTTTACTTTAATAAAATTTGTATGCCGCCCACTCCCATTGGGACTCTGGGCAGCTCACAGCAAAATAAAAACATTTAAAAATTTAAAAAGATACAATATTTAAAATTAATACATCATCCATACAGTCAAGTGGGGCTGGATATAATCAACAGCCCCAGGTCTGCCGGAACAACCAGGTCTTGGTCGCTTTACGGAAGGCCGGGAGAGTGGTAAGGGTCCGGATCTCTGTGGGTAGATTGTTCCACAGGGCCAGTGCAGCTACAGAGAAGGCCCTCCCTCGGGGGGCCGCCAGCCGGCATTATCCGGTCAATGGCATCCGGAGGAGGCCCAACCTGTGCGATCTTATTGGTCGTTGGGAGGTGAATGGCAGGATGCGGTCTCTCAGGTAGCCAGGTCCAATACCATGTAGGGCTTTAAAAGTAATGACTAGCACCTTGAAGCGGGTCCAGAGACCAATGGGGAGCCAGTGTAGCTTGCGGAGGATAGGTGTGACATGGGTGTATCTAGGTACACCCATTATCGCTCGCACGGCTGCATTCTGGACCAACTGTAGTCTTCGAACACTCTTCAGGGGCAGCCCCATGTAGAGCGCGTTGCAGTAATCCAGTCTTTTGGTGATGAGGGCATGAGTGACCATTCAAAGGGCCTCCCGGTCCAGGTAGGGTCGCAACTGGTGCACCAGGCGAACCTGGGCAAAGGCCCCCCCTGGTCACAGCTGACAGATGGTGTTCTAACGTCAGCTGTGGATCCAGGAGGACTCCCAAATTGCGGGCCCTCTCCGAGGGGTATATAACTTCACCCCCCAGGCTAAGAGATGGAATGTCTGGACCATCCTTGGGAGGCAGCATCAATAGCCACTCGATCTTGTCTGGATTGAGTGCAAGCTTGTTCATTCCCATCCAGACCCTGACAGCCTCCAGGCACTGGCACATCACTTCAACTGCTTCGCTGAGTTGGCACGGGGCAGACAGATACAATTGAGTATCATCCGCATATTGATGATATTTAATCCCGTGCCGGCATATGATTTCACCCAGCGGCTTCATGTAGATATTAAATAGGAGGGAGGACAGGACCGAACCCTGCGGCACCCCATATTTGAGGGGCCTACAAACAACACCAACTGCGACCTGTCCGAGAGGTAGGAGGAGAACCACCTTAAGACGGTGCCTCCCACTCCCACCTCCCGTAACCATCGCAGAAGGATACCATGGTCAATGGTATCGAAGGCCGCTGAGAGGTCAAGAAGCACTAGGATAGAGGAATGTCCTCTATCCCTGGCCTGCCAGAGATCATCGATCAGCGCAACCAAAGCAGTTTCGGTGCCGTAACCAGGCCTGAAACCTGACTGAAAGGGATCCAGATAATCTGTTTCATCCAAGGTCCATTGGAGTTGAAAGGCCACCACCTTCTCAACAACCTTCCCTACGAATGGGAGGTTGGAGACTGGGCGATAGTTGTTCAGGATGGCTGGATCCAGAGAAGGCTTCTTAAGGAGGGGTCTCACCACTGCATCCTTTAGAGGGTGCGGGAAAGATCCCTCCCAAAGAGAGGTGTTAACAATCCTCTAGAGCCAGCCACGTGTCACCTCCCTGCTGGTCAAGACCAGCCAGGAGGGACACGGGTCCAGTAAACAGGTGGAGGCACTCACCGCTCCCATGGCCTTGTCCACTTCCTCAGGAGCGACAAGTTGAAACTCGCTCCATAAAATCCGATCAAGACCTTCCCCCGGCGCCTCGGCTGGTACCATCCAAGTGGAGTCCAGATCCATCCGAATCCAAGCAATTTTATCCGACAGAAACTGAAGAAATTCCTCAGCTCTACCCTGTAGAGGCTCATCCGCATCCCTCCCTTTCAAGAGGGAGCGGGCTATCCTAAACAAGGCGGCTGGGCGTGATTCTGCGGATGCAATAAGAGCGGAAAAATGCACACATTTTGCCGCCCGTATCGCCACTAGATAAGTCCTAACAAAGGCTCTTAATTGTGTTCAGTCAGATTCAGAGTTATTAGCCCTCCAGCATCGCTCTAGGTGTCTCTTTTGGTGCTTCATCTCCTGGAATTCCTCGGTGAACCAAGGAGCCCTCCTGGATCCACTGCCGCGGAGAGGCCGTAAAGGCGCAATCCGGTTTAGAGCCTCCACCGCCGCTATATTCCAAGCAGCGATCAAGCACTCCGCCGGACTGTGGGCCAGAGAGTCAGGTATCTCACCAAGTGCCGTCTGAAATCCCATAGGGTCCATCAGGCATCTGGGGCGGAACCACCTAATCGGTTCCCCCTCCCTACAGTGGGGGATTGGTTTCCAAAAGCCAAGCCTCAGTAGGAAGTGATCTGACCATGAAAAGGGCAAGATCTTAATGCCCTTCAAATTTAGATCACGTCTCCACTGGTCCAAGAGAAATACGAGGTCGAGCGTGTGACCCGCTGTATGAGTCAGACCCTGAATTACCTGGGTCAAGTCCATGACTGTCATGGAAGCCATGAACTCCTGCGCCCCATCAGAGCATTCGCTGAGTGACAGCAGGTTGAAATCCCCCAGCACTATAAGCCTGGGGAACTCAACCGCCAGCTCGGCTACTGACTCGAGGAGCACAGGCAAGGCTGTTGTAATGCTGTTGGGAGGTAGGTACATTAGCAACAAACCCACTTGACCCCCCAAGGTCCAACTTCACCAGCAGGGACTCACACCCGACAAGCTCCGGAGCAGGGATCCTACGAGGAACTAATGACCCTCGGATGATGACTGCCACTCCCCCACCCCTGGTGGAGCACCTGAAACCCTTCTGGGCACATTTCAGTGAGGGGGACTCCTCCCTCATGGCCCAGCCAGGTTTCAGTAATAGATGCCAGGTCTGCCCCCTCGTCTAATATTAGGTCCCGGACCAGGGGAGCTTTGTGAACCACAGACCTGGCATTTAGCGACAGCAGCCTGAGACCAGGGCCCTGACAACTCTCGCCATTTGGTCCTGGAGTGGAGCTAACAGGGCTGGAAGGGGGGATCGCTGTGACGTAGTGAACCCTCCTTCCCCAGTAATGGCTAGCCCTATAACTCCCATCAAACCTGCCTCTCCCAACTATGACTGGAATGCACTGGCCCATCCCCACACCAGTAGGCCCCACTTCCCCTCCCATGGCCTCCGTTCTCCCCGGCAGGCCATGTGTCATACCACACATTCTGGGACGAGAGGCAAATCTGGGCCCCCATCCACTTCTGCTTGTGCACTCAGTGGTGGGGGCTCTGGGCCGCACTCTCAGTCCCCCCATCCATAGTGGCCAAGCACTCTGCACATGCATACCCCACTAATTAAAATACAACAATACAATAAAATGGCTAAGCGAAAAATTCATTAAATTAAAACTGTGGGATCATTCAGTCAAACACACACATACCACATGCACTCACCATACCAAAGGGAAAATTGCACAGTTGTTAAAAACAGTGCAAATTCAAATAGAGTTTGTGGGTGGTTTCGCCAAGAGCCCAGTCAGGAGGGTTTCGCGAAGATATAAAGGGGAAGTAATTTTCTTCCTTACGTGGGAGATGACATAAGTGATATTGCAAAAGAGAGGTCCAAAAAGTTCCAGGCGGGCTATGATGGAATGCCTTAAGTCCAATGTCCAGTATCCAGTGTCGAACAGGCATGAGTAGAAAGCCAGTTAAAAGAGCCCCGTCTGAGTAGATGCAAACCGAGGACCAGAGAAGAAGGGAAAGGCCGCAATATGGAGAAGGCCTAGAGGGAATCCTAAGGGGCCAGGTCAATGGCCATAAGGCCAGCTGCCAGGTCTTATGTCACCCCATGACAACTCGCAGAACCCTCTATGAAGCCAGTCAGCAGAGTCAGACGTCAAAGGAGATAGGGGCGTAGATGACAAACATGCCTGGAGTGACCAGCAATGCATTCCGCTGAGATAGAGTAGAGGAGGGGGGGCGCCTAAGGAGACTACGGCAGCTGAGGCATAAGCCAGCTGCCTCGTCGTGCCCAGCGCAGATTCAAACACGCACCTCCTTCAGCCACAATAGTTCAATAGATCCCCAATAGACTCCAATAGTTCTCCAATAGTCCCCTAATAGTCTCTCTCCAAAGCAGGCAGGCAACCAGGCTCCTTCAGATCAATGGGGAAGTCGAGCTAGCGTTAAGTGAGTGATTCAAGCGCTGAGGGCTTAAAAACGGCAAAAACGCCAATGGGAAGTCTTCAGCGCAGCGCCGCCATTCCTCTCCCATCTCGTCAGCGTTTCAGGTTACCGCGAGGCCAGGGGACACCTGGGAGCGGCATCCTTCCGAAGATCATCCTGGGAACCAGCTATTCAGGTCCCCTTACTCGGTTGCAGGGACCTCTTTTTCGAACCTCTGAGCCAAAACCGCTGGTTTAATCTGATGTTTTTCTGCCCTGGCAAACGGAGCCAGGAAACCAGCGACCATCTCTCACCTCGCACATGCGCAATCATCCATTCTTATCCTCATCATTTTTCACTTCTGAAATAACCTATTTCTTACATTTACCTTACTTTTTATTTCTCTACAATCAACTGTCACTTCTATATAACAAAGGGGTATAAAAACTGCCCTCGACAGTTATTTTTATATTTGACAAACCTCCATTCCTAAACTACCCACTATCAGAATTTTTATTTTACAATTTCCCCATCTTTTATAAAAAAAATCTATTTGCCACTTGCAATCATTCACTTAATTTTTCATTTTAAAACTACCTCAATTTTTGATACATTAATTTTCAAATCTGTATTTCTCATTTCATCATAAAAACTATTCAATATTTGTTGAAATAAATTTGTCAGCCAACAATATGTCATTGTGTACATGCAAAAATAAGCACATTCATCATCTCAACCAACACATTCATAACTTCATCACAAGTGTTATATGTGTGTTTACCACAAATATATCAAATCTCCAAGGATTTATACTTTATTTAATGTTGAATCATTCAACAGTAACATTTAAAATTTAAATATGTAAATTTTCACTAAACATTTTATTTCAGCTTTTTTTCACCTTCAGTAATCAATTCAATTATATGTCCATGAAAAACATTTCATAGTTCTGCCCCAATCATTCTCTCAGTGATTCCTAGCACTGTAATCTTCTGCAGAAAGAACTGTAATATTGTTCCTGTGATCTGTTGGGGCAGCTTTCTCAGCTTAAGAATTATAGCTCTGAGTGTTCCTACCACTATTGGGACCATTCTGCTCTTTATTTCCATGTCCTATTTAGTTTCTCCTTCAGGTCCTGATATTTCCCTAGTTGTGGGGGGGGTCCACAGGATCTTAACACTGTTATTCTTCTCAACATTCTGTGAAATCTGCTATCTGGACTTGAGAGAATCTAACCCATTTACTGTGTAGATCTTCCTATGTTATACAATGCCTCTTTGTCGTGTCATTCAGTCTGTTCCTTCCTGTATATTACACCCCGCCCTTATGTGTTGGACTGTCTCTAAGGTCTCTCTACACAGTCTTCAACCCTGTAATCCCTTATTTCGGGGTAGGGTCAGGGTGACCCTATGGAACTGAGCATTTACTGGCCGGATGCCTTTCCTGATGCCTGCATAGAGTTCAGAGCAGATATTTTCTTTTTGTGCCCTGGTAGAAAAATATCTGTTGCTGCCTAGGATTGAACTTTCAATCTTCTGAGAGGGAGATGGATGTCTTTTCCCCAGGCCACTATACCACTCAAAAAAATAGTAATGCTATGCAATTGCTACCATTTCCAGCCTTTTGTGGGCTGCACATTGCAGGACTATGGAATTTATGCCCCTTGATAATGCTGGACCCTATCTGTCATCAGTCCACTCAAAAAAAAAAAAAGTAAGGAATTGCATTTCAACACCATTTATTTATTAAATTTCTGTTATTTTCTATGATTAGAAAAAAATGGCAATAAAAAAGGAAGCAGTTCTCATAAGCCTTAAGAAGACCCAGGCTTGATCAGAGCAAAAGCTGCCTATTCAGGTTTTTTTTTTTAAAAAAAATATATGCATGGAAAGCTCACAAGCAGAAGATGAGTACAAGTTCATCATCTTGTTCATGTAATGCTTCCAGGCATGCTATTTATATGGAAATCAGCCCATTGATAGAATTAGATCTATGAATTTGTCCCATGGACTTTTAAAGTCACTCAAGCTACAGGCCAGCATTCCATATCATTTCACTAAGGTGATTTGTGTTGTGCTTTTTGTATTAACTGAAGGACGGGATCCTTCTATACTTTTTAATGTGGTGAAGAATTATAGATTTTTATTTTGTGTCATCTCTTGAGTGTTTTTTCCATAAGTTATAAATGCAACTTTTTTACATTTTTCCCCTGTGTTTTTTATCTTTTCTCTTTCTGCAATATTTCTTTTCACTTGCGGTTATTAGAACCATGTACTGAATTTTAAATTGAGGCACATATTGCTCTGAGCAAAATTATTTGTAGTATTAACAGTTTGACTTTGGATTTGTTTGTTTTTTAAACTGGTTTCCAAAATAGAATTTGATTTTTTCTTGCTCTCAAACTGTCAGCCTCTGTTTTGCTGCCTGCTTTTTGGCTGCCATTGAAACGGGGAGAGAGGGCATGGTATTTGGGTGAGGGAAATAATCTGTGCAGGAGGACTGTTAATTGGGAGTTATTCTCACCATTCGTTTGCGCATGTGGAAGGAGGGGAGTTTTCCGCCAAGGCCAACTGTCCAGCATTGCAACCTGATGATGATTTTTGAAGATGTCTCCCACCTGACAGTTGTGGCGATATATGATTGGACTATGGACTGGGGTACCAAGGGGTGGGGAGTGAATCATGTATTGATATCTATTGCTTTTGCGCTCTTTTGCTCAGATCCAGCTTTGCTTAGCTTCTCATCGTTTATAATCAGTAAAAGTACACTTAATTCTGAAACATGGAGTTGAGTGGTTTCTTTCTTGGTTATTAAGTGAAGGAGCCGTGACACAAACATTTGTGCCATCAGCAGACTTGGCCATCTTCTTGATCACTCTTCACTCCAGACTTTTGTAAAGAAATTCTAACCCATTGTTCAAGTTTCTTCATTGTGAAACTCTCTACATGCTTACGCTCTGTTTTCTGTTATTTAACCAGTTACTAACCCTAAAGAAAACCCTTTTACATTTCTATAACTTCCACCAAATCATATTTTTATGATTGCAAACATGAAATGGAAAAATCATTGCTAGGGAATTTTCTAAGAGATTTGAAATAATATGTTTCAAATAATCCAGGAAAAGAAAACATGAAAAATGTATTTTTGCTAAGTCAAACCACTTACCTATCTATTTAAGTATTTACACGTTGTCTGTCAATGTCTTATTCCCACTCCTAAAAAACTGTAAAAGAACTCAATTTTTGTTCTTTTGAATACAAAATAAATTGAGTAGCATTGAACTATAGCTTTTTCCACTATGGTACAATACATACGGCACAACAAAGACAAACACCAAAAGGAGGATCCAATGTCATGATGTCACAACATGCGGGCTCGACACTCAGAGACGGCCATTGACACTTTTGCCGCTGGACGGTCCATTGAGACCTAAACCGTTCCGCAGAGACAGTGATCAGGAAGATGAAGCCTTTCTGGTCTCAGGGACATCGCAAAGTCCCTGATTGACCCAAAGGAAGCGCTTCAAGCCGGCGGTAAACAGGCAGTCCCAGGGTGATGAAGTCGGGATGGCTCCGGAAGGAAGGAACTGAAAAGAGAAAGTGAGTCCATCTGGTGAGGTATTTTTTCTTTTTTGCGACAGACTGCCCAAATAAATTTTTCTTTAAAGCCAAATTAGATCCTTAAGTGAAAGAAGTAAGCGGCGAAATTAACTTATATTGGATTGCTTTGGAAAGCTTTTTTTTCTTTGTAACTATACTTTGTTGTACTCTTAAAGTGAACGGATTGATTTTTTTTCTTCTGCTTTTTGTTGCTTTATTTTTTGACTTCTGGATTAAAACCTTCCTTTTTATTTTAACAATTCTTCCTATTACTTGTTATTAAATTTTATTAAAAGAAATCTAAAGAACTTTGTTTCCTATAAGCCAGAGATAAATATTAGAAAGTTTTTGAAACAACGTATCTCTTCTCTTTCCTTCTTTGATTTCACTGACTTTGTACCTGAAGGATTTGCAATTTGTTTACAGAAACTGATAAAGAGCCAAGGGCATGAATTGTTTTCACAGGTGGCTTTGAGAACTATTTTGGCAGGGGAAGAAAGGGGAAAAAAACAGAACCCTTCTCCTTTGAAGAGCATAAAAGAACTTGTGTTCAAGTTAACCTAAAATTAAAAAATAAAAGAGACCTGGAAGGCTAGAGTGGCAGTGGCTATTAGTTTTTTTTCTTTCTTTCTTCTTTTTTGGAAACATGGATCAATATTCAGATGAGGAAACCTTAAAATTCTTAAATATTTTGACTGGAATTCAAAATCTATTGGAAGGATATGGGAGAATTGAGAAGAAGTTGGAAAGACTAGTCTTCCTCATAGCAAAAGATGAAGGAGTTGGAGCCCCAAAAATTAAAGGGGAGAATGAAGACATAGAAGATAAAGACAAGACAATAGATAAATTTATTAATGGTGCAAATGTGGGTGAAAGTAGAAAGAAGGGAATATGGAAAAGGGAATTAAATGAATTGGAGCTCTACCCCAGATTCCAAGATACAGAAGAAGAAAAAAATGGTAATGATGATGGACTTAGAAGAGAAATTTTTTCAGAAGGAAGATTGATAACCAAAGACAAGCTAATTTTAGTAACAGCTGGAGGGCAACGAGATTACCTGAGAGATCCTTCAAGCAACAAAGTGCGGAGAGACGTCTATAAAAACCTTATAAAGGAGATAAAAAAAAGACTGACACCACAATTGGCAAGAGATAAAAGACTGTTTTGTTACTGGAAAGATACATGTTGACAATGAAAGTTGATAATAAAATTAGTTGATTTTGGTGATCAATAAGTAGGAATTTAGTAACTCCTAGATTGTTTTAGATTGTTATTAAATGTTTATTCATTAACAAATAATTAACTATAATAACAATAATGAAATGATAATGGATACAGCTTAATGATATATACATGTATTGGCAAACTAGTAAAAGAAATTTGGATATAAATTGCAAATTGCAACCTGGGAAAAAGACATATAAATCTTATTAGCAAATTGTTATTTAGATCTTGTCATAAAGGTGGGGTTTTTTTGGGAGGGGGTCTGACGAGAGGAGATGGAACATAAATAGTAAATGATTTTTAGCCAATTATAATAAGAAGGAAATGTCAATAGACATTGTTTAATAATATATACATGCTATGGTATTGGCAAAAGTAACTTGGATATAAATTCTAAACAGTGAGTTGGGGGGGGGAAGGGGGAAAAAGGTTTAGAAACTTTATTAATTGACTTTTACTTAAAAGATGCCATAAAGGTGTAATGTTATTGGAGGATTTTTTGAAATAGCTAATGAATGCTATTATATGGTTGTATCTTTAAGTATGAATGATTTGAGGTAAAAGCACGTTCAAATAATTGTAGTCAAATGAGAATTGTGATACATTGATAGTAAGAAATATAAAGATTTTTGATTTAAAGTATATAATCTAATATGAACTATAAGTAATGACTGTGGAAGAAATGCATGAAAGTTATCTGTAACCAATCGACACGCTTTCTACAAGATGTAATGAAGGATGATTCTTTTTTGTGTTTTTGTTCAATTAAAATAAAATAAAAACTTTTCAAAAGAATAAGACAAAACAGAACAGTAAAATGTTTTCATAAAACCTTTGCAACAGTGGTGGGTTGCTCTTACTGTCGCTACCGGTACACTGATCGTGGTCTGTTTGTGCACATGCTGGACATGCGCTGTGCATGCATGTGCAATCCTCCGCTCCTGTGACAACCAGCTGCTTGTTGGGGCTCACACAGGAACTACACACTGTGCGCGTGTGTGCACTTTGCCGTTTGCCACAAAAACAGCTATAAAGTACAGGCGGATGGGTGGGCCAAACGAGCCACTGTACCGCTACGCTCTCAGCTGCTCCCAGTATGGCCATACCCACAAGCAACCCATCTCTGTTTTACAAGTAGAAGTTATGGTAAAAAGAACTGAAGATGTTCTTCAAAGAATGAAGTGGAGAAGAAAGTGAACAAAAAGGGAAGGGGGAAAATAAATTGCACAGTCTAATTTTTGGACTATATAATTTATTGCTTGTTCAAAAATATCTGAACAAGCTCTTTCTGTCCAGAAAGAGCTTGTTCAAATATGATCAATACAAAAGGAATAGAAAAATAGCAAAGATAACAAAGAGGTAAGTAAAAGAAAAGACAAAATTTATCTTCTATTTTGATTCAGGACTTTCGAGGAGGAAATGGTGGACTGAAAAATAAAAAGTGAAGCCAAAAATTATACTTAAGAACAAAGAATCAACAAGAAGATACGTTTCTTTGATGTTCTGTGGAGAACCAGAAGATGTGAGATTGCCAACAGCGCACTCCACACAATTGTTCCTCATGAGGAGACTGCAGGATTGTAGTCTCTGGAGATGCAGGAGAAGATGTGATTGATATTTTTGCTCCAGTTGCAGTCAGAATCTTCATACATTATTAAGTTCACACTCCCTTTGCTAACCTGGTAATTGCCTATTAACTACTTTAAAGAAGTTAGATATCTTAAAATTGCAAGCTGAAAACAATGTGAGACTCTTTAATACTTAATAAAAAAAGGAAACTGAATCTGTGTAAGTTTGAGAATTCAAAATAAATGGTAAAAAGCAAGAAAAAAATGGGCTATGGAAAGTTTTACATACACGAAGGCAGGGGTGTAAAACTGGCAGCCTGCAAGCCAGATGCGTTATGAACAGGCCACACCTACCACGACTCTGCAAAGACAAAGATGTCCTGATAAGTTGTGATATGTCCCGTGATCCAATCGAGTTGGACACCTGTGCGCTAGGGCTCAGAAAATATTGGAATATTTGATTTTAAATATTAAGACTTTGAAATTAATTTTAAAGAATAAATGCATTTTCATGGGAAATAAAAATCACTTTCAATATTGGAGACATAACAAGAAACTTACAATGGCATTCAGAGATATTGTTGAGGAATGGCAATGAGACTTTGAATTTATTATGTCACCCATGTTGTGTGTTTTTATGAAAAGAAGAACCTGTTACATCAGAAGATGCTATCACAGAAAAAGATTTAGAAAAAAATTATCTGACATGATTGTGGAGAACAATATGAACAAGATTTATCACTGAATATACAAAAAAAAAATTGGGTGAGTCTCTAACAATGAAGACGGAAATAAAAATGCCAGTTCAAGTGAGTAATTATAATATTTCTTTCCTTCTTTTTGCTAGTCTTACGAAACAGGCTTGTTAAAGTTTTGAAAACTGTCTTCAAAAGGGAGAAACATAATATGAATGGATTAAAAACAAAATTGCTTTATATAAAAAGATGTATCAAGTTGGCTTACTTAATCAGGGTTATGTTGTTACCTGAAGTGGAGTTTCTTTCTGGACTTGCTGATATCTGGACTGGAAAAACATGTGTATGGAAATTGCCTGCAATTTAATAGGTGAGTTATCGGATGAAGAATTTTATATCTGTTCACTATGAGAAGGTGAAAAGATACTGAAACTGTTTATATTTATTGTGATGAGGGTGGGAAGTTGCTCTCTTGGGTTTTTCTTTTCTTTTCTTTTTTCTTTCCAGTTTTTCTTTCTTTTTAGATCCTCACATCTTTTTTTCTGTCTTGCACTTTTTAATTTATATTATATTTTATTGTACTTAAAACTTTTTAACAAAAATATTATTAAAAACCCTTTCTATTTTTATTTGTTCATCTATGAGAGAAGGATATATATTTCACTGGTTGTTGTGAAAAGTTTTCTAATTTTTGAGCTTGATATAAATATAATCAGAATAATCAAAGCTTATATCAGGGGCGTCAAACTGGCGGCCCACTGGCCAGATGAGTGATGCGCAGGCCATGCCCACCCCAGCTCCACAAAGTGAAAAACATCACAATATGTCACATGATGGCAACCTGAGGCTGCGAGTTTGACCCCCCCATGGCTTTCATGAACTGAAATCCTGAGAATCAGTTGATTCCAATCTAGAAAGTTAGAATAACTTACTCTTGGTCTTCTATATCTTTGAAACAGTTTGAAGAAAAAATTAAGTAATAAACAACTGGAGGAGACCAAAGATTTTCAATATCTTTGAAAAGCTGGGAAAGAGTGATGCTGGAATCTAATCTCAACACCTAGGAAGTTTTCTATGACAACTCCTAAAGCAATTAATTTTAAGCATTTCAAAAAAAAATGCAGTGAGGTTAGCATGGATTTGTCATATTAATTCTATTTCATTTTTTGATTGTATAACTTTCTTAACAGATTATGGAAAAGCTGTGGTGTAATATACTTTGACTTCATTAAAGCGTTTGATCAAGTACTCATTGTTGTGCAACTGAATCCTTTTAGCCAAGTAAAGCATACTAACAGGAATAAAAAAGAAATCTTATTTTGTTTATTTAACTTCTTAATAATAGCCATTGGATCACTTTTGGAGGACCAGATGCCCACATTTTCAGAAGCAGACTTTAATTAACATTTATATATTCATAAAGCAAGTAAACATACTGACTGGCTGATGTATTAATATTACATTACATGAAATGCAGGCATATATTAAAAAACCCACAAATAAAAAAATATCAACACATTTGTTTACTTACAGACACACTGTTTTTCTTTATCTCTCCTTGGTTCTTTGTTTCCATTTTTTGGTCCTTCGCTGTGTACATGTTGGTTTAGTTAACTGTAAGGGTGCTATTCTATAACAAAATCAGACAAGAAAACTAATTAACTATGGACAAGCTAGATTGCTAGATTTCAACTAAATTGAAAATTGTACTCAGAGGGTATCAATAGTTCTTTAATTGACTAGGGTCAAATTTAAGTGGGATCATTCATGGCTCCTATAATTGTAATATTTTCATCAATGATGATGTTGAATAGTTTTTTTTCTTGATTCACTTATTTATTTATTTCATCAAGCATGAATTAACAGTATAAACATGATTATGAATACATGAAATGAATACAAATACAAGGGAATATTAGGACAGGGACAGTAGACATGTTGGTGTATTTATGCACACCCCTTAAAGACCTCTTAGGAATGGGGTACGGTCGGCAGTAGACAGTCTAAGGTTAAAGTTTCGGGGGTTTGGGGAAGAAACCACAGTGTCAGGTTTAAACTAGAATTACTTTTGCATAATTATAAGATACCCTGAATCTATATGGTAGGATAATGCATACATTTTCATAAAGCAATTAATTTATTTGGTAGTTTCCTCAAGTTTATCATGAATGTCTACCCAGGACTGTGACAGTTCATTTTCATACGGTCATCTAGAATTCACCATGGTTTGCACTGTGTGTGCCTTGGTTGCCTGGTAACAAAATTCTTTCAGTGATTTGTTACAGACAAAGCTCTGATAGAGAAGCATAGATTATTCTAAGATTATTCTTGCATAGCAGTTTAATAACAAAACTTTCTTGAATATATTCAAAGTTTGCTAGTTTTAAATTGATGTATGTAAATGTGAACACTGTTATTCAAATTACTTTAGTACCAGGTACAAATTTATTGGAAATGTGTAATTTTTGCAAGTTCTGGTCTATGAACAATGAATTAATGATTCTAAAAATGTCTTTTTCAGAGAGAAAAGACTTTTGAATCTAGCACCTGAAAAAATGTATATCTTACATGCTGGGCTGTGAATGTTAGATGGTTAGCAAAATAGAGTCATCCATCCAAGCTTAAGTTTGCAGACATAAGAACTTCTGAACAATCAAGATAATCCTTTATAGCCTGCCAATACCTGCTAGCACATGTAAATAAACTATAGTGGTAGTCAATGAGGACCACAGGAGTGTATGAACACAGTCCTAAAGATTAAACAGACACACATGACCAAACACAACACAACCACTTCTGTCAAATTATTAAATAACTAATTCATTAAGCCATAGAATCAAGCCAAGAAGCTGGCTATTTTTTGTGTAGTCAATGTAGTTAGAATAATTGAGACCAGCTGTAATACTGTTTGGATTCTGGAAGGAACCCAACATTACTTAAAGGCAACATAACTATGCAGATGTGGACTGCAAAGAGAAACACTACATTGTAGAGTTGAAGCTGCCCTGCTACACATGGATATTAGAGATGGATCAAGTTCTGTCCAGCTTAATTATAAGCCAGCTGCAGCAAGCTAGATTTAGAACTGATTAACGTAAACAAATCTTTTTGACTTCCTTTAACACATATTCTTTTGTGAATAGATCTTACCCAACTATATGCTCTTTGCTTATTTTTCAAATGATCCTTTCAAATTTAAAATGGATGCATTATATGATTTCTAATGATTCTTTTTGCTTTTGTTCAATATATTTAGATGTTTTATAATTTAAACATTTCTTGTAAGTAAACATTTTGTACACCTATATTCATAAAAATGTACACCTTATTGTATAGCATTGTAAACTGTACAGGAGAATGCACTGTACATTTTATGAATGCATAGAATGCAATATAGTCTATGCATCCAAATACTGAGATAACATATTGGGCAATGTATGGATCTATAACTGAATAATATAAACTCTGAAAAACTGTAACTGAATTGAAATTGTCATATTTTGTGACAGATTAGCTTTATTTATTAGCCTATAGGCCCTATCAAGGTACAAGGTTCAAACTTCCATCTAAGCCTGTACATGCCCAAGATGGTGTCCTGTCGTGTTTGAGGAGAGCTTCGGGGAGATGATTGTCCTTCTTGGGGCTTGCAGGGGGTACCCTATCTCATCGTCGGTTCCAGGTCCAGAACTTTCTGGGACCTCAGGGATACCCTTGAGCTGCAATTTCCTGCCTTGTAGCTGGAACGTTGTGAGTAAAACGGGGTGGTTGGTGGTGAAAGGAGAGTGGAGATCATTGGCGGCTGCCAGTGTTGGTGTGGTCAATGGCGGTGGCAAGATGCCCGGCCTGGGGTCTCAGCAACTGCCACTCCCCATGCTGTGGTGTTATCCCGGTTGCTCCACCCCTCCATCCCCCTCCATCCCCCTCCAACTTACTTATGGACATGATAGACTGGATCAGTGGAGAGTGGCTGAGGTAGCTGGCAATGGATATTGATGCCAGTGGAAGATGGCTTCGGTAGATGGCATGGGCACAGTTGGAGTGGGGGGGTCCTTTGTTGTGGCCCCCTCCGGTATCACCGTCACTGCCTGGGACACCGTACTGTGTCATTTGGCCATTTGGCCCCTCCTCTTGTGACACTATGGACTGGGTCAACGGAGTGCGGCCCTAGTGACGGATATCAGTGCAGCTGGCATAGACGGAGCTTGGCCTTCTTGCCTATCAAGACGCTTCCTTAATGACGGATCTTGGGATCCCGAGAGGTGGCATGCGAAGAAGAGACTTCTTAGTGGTTTCTTACAGGGGATTTTTAAATCAAATTTTAAGGGGGGGGAGGGTTGATTCGGATGGCTCAGACAGGCTTGGAGGGGAGTCTGCCAGGGCACAGGCCAGAGCTAACTAATGGGCACGGGTCGGGAGTGCTGGGAAGGGTTGAAATTCTGGGAGAGACATTAAGCCACTCCATTGGGGGGTTTACTATCTCTCCTGTTTGTGGGAGAGGCAGATATGGTGGGGGCCGATGGCCAAATTATGTTCAGGGGATGCGGGTTCGCTGCTTCAGAGTGATCACGCATTCCGACCCTCATCGCCCTTCTCACACTCCTGGGTGCTCGGGATTACAGGACTCTGGTCTCCGGCCAGTGTCGCTTAACGCCAGGTTCGTGGTACATAAGTCTCCCTCATTTATGACCTCATACAAGAGGCTAGAGCGGACCTGGCATGCCATAAGGGGGGTGTTCCCCTTAGTGAATTATGCCCACCAGGCTTCCGGGCATTTCACCAGCTGAGAGCTCACAGCAGGGGCAGAGGGGTGGCGCTGATTATTAGGGAAAGTCTCAACCTCAGGAGGTCACTGTGCCTCAGATAGGCAGGTGTGAGTCCCTTTTTGTGAAATGGGGCCTTGGAGTCCAGGTGGGCCTTTTTGTTACGTACCTGTCTCCCTGCTACATTTCATCGGCCCTGCCAGAGCTGCTGTATGTGTTAGCCGGATTGGCGGTTGATTTCCCCAGGCTGATGATCCTGGGGGATTTCAATCTGCCTTCCATTGGTGAGACATCCGAGACAAGACCCCACCCATAACAGGGGACACACGCTCGACCTGATTTTTGTCTCTGGGCAGTGGATGAATGTTATAGATTTAGGGGATATTTCTATCCAACCCTTGTCATGGTCGGATCATTTCCTCATCAGGCTTGACTTCCATACTGCTACCCCTCACCGCAGGGAGGTGGAACTGACTAGATGGTTCCACCCCAGTCGCCTGATGGACCCTGAAAGGTTCCTGATGGAGCTTGTGACTTTTCCTGAATCACTTGCTCGCAGCTTGACCGAAGCCCTAGTGGAAGCCTGGGATAGGGTGGCCACTGGGGCCTTGGATCGCATTGTGCCTTTGCAGCCTCTGACCCGGGGTCGATCCCGGGCAGCTCCCTGGTTTACCGAGGAGTTCTGGGAGATGAAACTCTGGAAAAGACGCCTAGAGAGTGGTTGGAGGGCCAGCTGGTCCGAATCTGATTGAACACTAGTAAGAATTCATATTAAATCCTACTTAGTGGCAATAAAAGCAGCGAAACGGCAACATTTTTCTGCTCTCATTGTGTCTGTAGATAACTGCCCAGCCGCCCTATTTAGGATGACCCATTCCTTACTTAACCAAGTGGGAAAGACCCCTTGCAAGGTAGGGCTGAAGAATTTGTTCAGTATCTGCAGGATAAAATAGCTCAGATCTGGTTAGGCTTGGACTCTGACTGGGTAGATTGGGGCAAATCGACAGATTAATCTTGTGGAGACTATCTGGGATGAGTTTGACCCTGTGACCCCCAAGGGCATGGACAGGATTATGGGGAGACTCAATGCTGCCACTTGTGTGCTGGACCCGTGTCCCTCTTGCTTAGTCTCGGCTTCCTGGGAGGTGACACGAGGTTGGCTCCAGGCGATTACCAACGCTTCAATGAGAGAGGGGTTCTTTCCCACCACCTTGAAGGAGGCGGTGGTGAAGCCCCTCCTTAAGAAGTCTTACCTGGACCCAGCTTCTTTAGCCAACTATTGTCTGGTCTCCAACCTTCACTTTGTAGCGAAGGTTGTCGAGAGTGTGGTAGCACGTCAGCTTCCACAGTACCTGGATGAAGCTGCCTACCTGGATCCGTTTCAGTTGGGTTTCAGGCCCAGGTATAGCACAGAGACGGCATTGATCACGTTGGTTGATGATCTCTGGCGGGTCCGGGACAGGGGCTGCTCCTCTGTCCTGGTCCTATTAGACCTCTTGGCAGCTTTCGATACCATCGACCATAGTATCCTACTGCGACGACTCGGGGGGTTGGGAGTGGGGGGCACCATTTTATGGTTGTTCTTCTCCTACCTGTCAGATCGGTCGCAGTTTGTGTTGACTGGAGGATAGGGATCGACCCCACGGCTTGTGGGGTGCCCCAGGGGTCAGTTCTCTCACCCCTCCTGTTCAATATATGTATGAAACCACTGGGCAAGATCATCCATGGTTTTTGGCTACGGTATCATCAATATGGTGATGATACCCAACTTTTCAACTCTACCCCAAGCCACCCAAATGATGCCCTTGACATGATGTCCCGATGCCTGGAGGCTGTGCGGATCTGGATTGGGAGGAACAGGCTCAAGCTCAATCCCTCCAAGACTGAGTGGCTGTGGTTTCCATCATCCCGATTTGTGCATCTTGTTCCATCTATGATGATAGGGGGGAAAATGTTAGCCCCCTGAGAGAGGGCCTACAATCTGGGAGTACTCCTGGATATGCGGCTTAGTTTAGAAGAACATCTGATGGCTGTAACCAGGGGGGCCTTTTACCAGGTTCGCCTGGTATGTCAGTTGCGCCACTTTCTGGATTGGGATGCTCTGTGCACAGTCAGTCATGCCCTCGTCCTTTCTCGCCTGGACTACTGCAATGCTCTCTACATGGGGCTGCCCTTGAAGAGCACCTGGAGGCTTCAGCTGGTCCAGAATGCGGCCACGTGGTTTATCATGGGGGTACCTAGGTGCTCCCATGTTACACCCCTTTTAGGTGACCTGCACTTGTTGCCGGTTGTTTTCTGGGTGCGATTCAAGGTACTAATTATGACTTTTAAAGTGCTACATGGCTTAGGCCCAGGGTACATGCGAGACCACCTACTGCCACAAGTAGCCTCCCACTGCCCAGTGCGATCCCACAGAGTTGGCCTCCTCAGGGTGCCGTCAGCCAAACAGTGTTGGCTAGCAACCCCCAGGGGGAGAGCCTTCTCTGTGGGAGCGCCTTTTCTTTGGAATGAACTGCCCCCGGAGCATCGTATAATCCCCGGCCTCCGGTCCTTCCAACGTGCCCTAAAAACTTGGCTTTTCC
The DNA here is from genome assembly GCF_051295495.1 of Thamnophis sirtalis. NCBI lineage: Eukaryota > Metazoa > Chordata > Lepidosauria > Squamata > Natricidae > Thamnophis > Thamnophis sirtalis. The sequence goes on along the minus strand of NW_028261390.1, from coordinate 31,536,443 downwards.
AGCAAGCCGGCCTGGACTGAACAGAATAAAATAAATGATTAATTTAATTGTTAATTTTAATCTAATTTTTAAAATTGTATTGTTAATGGGTTTGTTTTTGGATACTTTATTTAATTTCCTTTTTAACTTTTGTAATATGTGTTTTTTGTAATGTTGTACGCCGCCCTTAGTCCTTTGGGAGAAGGGCGGCATATAAATCCAATAAACAAACAAACAAACAAACAAACAAACACATATTACTAATTAAATCCTAAAAAACAATTTAAAATAAGAATAGGGTAAAATACAATAATTATGGGTTAAAATACAACAATTTAATACGTAAATATGTTAAATAGATTAAAATAACATAAAATTATATTTCTGTATCATCCCTACAATCTACCCCAATGAGAGCCGAGGTGGTGCTGGTTAAATGCAGCACTGCAGGCTACTTCAGCTGACTGCAGTTCTGCAGTTTGGCTGTTCAAATCTCAGGGTTGACTCAGCCTTCCATCCTTCTGAAGTGGGTAAAATGAGGACCCGGAGTGTTGGGGGCAATATGCTGACTCTGTAAACCGCTTAGAGAGGGCTGAAAGCCCTATGAAGCGGTATATAAGTCTAACTGCTATTGCTATTGCTAATCAGGCACAAATATGCCAATCTCGGTTGGACTGTCTTAGAAACTGTGCTGTGTTAAGTGTCATTTTCAAATTCATGCTACACATGAGATATGTGGCTTTAATATGGGCTTCCCACTGGGCCATATGTTTAATATGTGGATCAAGGTACTTATCTCTCACCCCCTTATACATACAGCAATCAAATAATATATGAGTCAGGTCTTCTACATCTTAGCTCTGCAAATACATATATGTTCATTATATGGGATAGAATGAGATATTCCATATCTAACCATTGTGCCAAGCTGTTCGAATTTTGTTCGAGTTAATGTCTCCCTGAGATGTTTTGGCAATTGTGACTTTAAATAGTTGCCCATTTGGAAGAAGCATTTATATTTGCTCAGACATTTCAGGTTATATTTTGCATATGTTTTGTAATTATACTCCTGTAAAATAATTTCACTCTTTTTGCTTGATCCAAACCAAATCATATTTTTGTCTAGTCACATTATCAATATATCAGCCATCTTCTCTGATTCCAGTTGAATGCCAATATCATGTTTTATCAACTACCAGGTTTCCACAAGTATACTTACTGGCCATGTTGTAATGTTCAGTATCAAAACTATTGTTTTCCATTCTGAGCTGTCTTAAGTCTTTCTGAGCATTTTTTCAACTGCATTTCATCCCAGTCTACTGACATTCTCAGTTCCAATTGACTACAACCACATGTCTCCTCCAATGTTTAGTCATTTTCATTTCCTCTTACATTGATGGCTATTAAGTACTGGAGCTTCCTTAGTCCCCCTCCTCCTCCACTTCCTCTTCTTATTCTTATTCTTCTTCCTCTTCCTCCTCAATTTAACAATGCCACATAAAGACCATGAAGTCCATTAAAGTCTCCTGGTCACCAGTTTTCCTACTTTTCCACCTGGGCATCTCTGTTCCATTCTTATTTTCTCCTAGTGCATGTTATTTTTTTTCTTTTTGCTCATGTTAAGTAAAGCATATTCTCTTTTTCTTCTCACCATTTATAGTCATAAATATATAGGAATGCTACTCCTTTGCTTCTATGAACCAAAGTGTTCAGATTTGTTCATCGAAGTATTCAGTGTTGAAAGTATTTCTTTACTTAAATCATTGTAAGAATAGAATAGTACAATAAAGGAGAGTGGTAATTTGTATTAATATCAATCCTGAAAAAATGGGATAGAGGTTTGAAGGTATTTACATGTGCAAATACTCAATCTACTGATTTAAGTACCAGTCTTTTATACCACTCTGTGTAGCTTGGCCATAATGCATTGAGATTTGTCCAGTAGAAAGACTAAATATTAACGAATAGCATCACAGTCATATCTATGTTTGAAAAGTCTTCATCCAGAAACTTCATGTTTCTTTTCATGATTTTTCCTATTGAAAATAACTCTTTTATATAGGTTAACATAGAAAGATAAACTAAGCAAGGAACTCAAGGCCCTTTATACTGCTCCTATATACATAAGTTTTCAATTGTTACAATAGCACCTGCATCATGAGAGACCATTATGCATTTTCCTTTGAACTGTAGAAACTACCTAAAGACATACATGCTAAACGTTGAAATAAGAAATCCGCATTATTAATGCACAAAATAAATATGGAGCCATATAACAGTATGGATTCATGTTGTCATTATCTAGATACAGTATGTTTTCATATAAGTGTATGATCTTATGAGGTTATGTATAAATACAGTACATCTCATTTTGGTGACAGTCCAAGTTCATGAGTGGCGGTATTGGTGTCAATAATATGAATCAAAATATCATGACAATGATTAAGCAATCAAAGTATTGATTTTTAACAGTTGAATAGCTATTAATATTTTTATCAAAATCCATTATGCAACATGAGCATGGGGCATGGAAGGGGAGAGGTCTGTGGCAGACAAGAAGAAAGAAAATGCATAAATCATGACAAAATGGGAAGGATGGTTTTGAAGTTACTCATCATCAGTTAAAAGTTGTTAAAGATGATATCAGTCAATCATAAAAGGAATGAAATGTTATTATAAATTGATAAAGTTGTACCAATAGAGAACTATTGTATTTAAAGTAAATTAAGAATCCCAAAGTATAAATTGATAAATTTCAATTGACTAGAATTTCATATCCTTTGGATATGCAGTTAAGAAATCAGTCTAAACTGTCTTCTATATACCTCTTGTATCATTAGGATCAAGACCAAGATCCTAAACTTCTTCGAATATCTGAAGATTTCAAAGGTGATAAGCAAATAACTCTTTCCAGTGACAGATTCATAGAAAAGCATCACACAGAGAAAATAAATTGTTCACAAGCCTGTCAGTGCTGGCTTTGTGCCCTTGAAGCTGTTGATTCATAATTTCTTTTCTTTAAAAAGCTTCTTCAAATTTCTTTAAGAACTAAATATACACTTCTAATCTTTTATTATTGCCATCATTTCAGCTGCATATTTCCAGGGCTTGGTTACCCAAATTATTGGGGAAAAGACTATCATTGATTGATCAATATATTGATTAATTTGATTTATATGGCCACTTCAGATTTGGGACTCAGATCTGGGATTCTGGACAGCTCACATAATTAAAACAAACACATGTAAAGCAATACAAATATAGATATCAATAAAAACAATAATCCCATTAAAACAAAATCAAAGCAAGATTAAAACACTAATACACAATAAGCAGGCAAGTTGTGTGTCAATAAATATACCCATCTTACAGGCTTTGAATCTTAAGAACTGTGAAATAATATTGTTTTCTTGGTCCTGGGCAATGCTTACAGTACATATCTAGACTTTTAAGTTCCTTATTCCCTGGCTCAAACCTATTAGCCCCATGTCTATGGAGATTCTCAATCATCCAGGTCATAGTTGTCCCAAAGGTGCTTTTTTTCAAGAGGCAACTGTACTTTCTGGTTTTTCTTTGAAGATGTTTCACTTCTCATCCAAGAAGCTTCTTCAGCTCTGAATAGATTCCATTTCCCACCATCCAGTCAGAGCAAGGTGGGTTTCTGCCAGCATTGCTGCTGGTTCACTTCATGCGCACGCATGCAAAGTTTAGTGTAAATTGTTTTGCACATGCGCAGAACATAAAAAATGATTAAAAACCAAGCCAGCAATGGCACCAGTGATCAGGAAATCAGTTTGGAGGTGTAGTTGCTGTCCCTACCGGTTTGGCGACCCAGTCCCAATTTCTACTACTGGTTCGCCCGAACCGGTGTGAACCGGTAGCAACCCACTTCTGAGTCAGACTGAAGAAGCTTCTTAGATGAAAAGAGAAATGTCTTCAAAGAAAAACCAGAAAGTTCAGTTACCTCTTGAAAAAAGCACCTTTAGGACTATTAGCCCCATGTAGAAGATTCTGGTCCTAAATTTTGTGTGAATCTTTTCACGAACCTATCCTTTTTTGTAAGTCATACTTCTATTTCTGTGATAGCTTCTTGGGATATTTTTTTTATTCTGCTTTCTTCCTTCAGCCTCAAGGGCCCTTGCTTCTTCCCAGTCAATTCTCCAACTTGTATACTTTGTGTAACCATAGCATTTTAAGTATAATGGAAACACAGCATTGTTTTATGTTGGCCTTCTTTATGTCTCAAGTCCAGAAAAAAATTCCTTTTCCTTTTCCACCATGGAATTCCATACTATTATACATTCATATTCTGCATATCTGTGTTGAATGTGTTTTGTACCCCTATCTACTTTCAAGAATTCATCACACCATAGTGATATTTCTTTCTTTGTATTTTTTTTAAAGCAGACCATATATTTATAAATTCCTTGGCAATTTTTGTTGCTGTGATTGTTCCTTTTTATAGCAAGGATGATATGCAATTAAAATTTGAGCGGGAAAGTGAATAAGATATTCATTTTGAAAGTATATCTATAACTTCTTCCTGAGCATGAACAGATAAAAATTTTGGGGAAGTACTGTATTGTTGCTAGAGGACAAAATATATTTGTCATGATCAATGACTAAAGTGTGAATATGGGCTCATTATTGTCAGTGGATTATAGGGGTCACCATTATATAAATATCAACAAAGCCTCACAGTCCTTTTTAGCAAACTATTTGTTAAGTATTCTAGCTTAATTTTGAACTAAGCTTTCAATTCTGTTAACATGTGGAAGTAAATTCTTATTTTAACTTTTTTTTCACATGCATACATACAGAAACAAAGAAATAAGAGAGGGGAGGAGGGAGGGAGAGAGACAGGGTCAGAGACAGAGACAGAAAAATGCAATATTTGCACACAAGCAGCTTAATTGACCCAAATTTTTATTTAACAAATTAAAGTCCATTCATTAAGAATCCTTGATATGTCCTGTGTTGTTAGGTTAAACTGAAAGCTTTTCTTTTATGCTCTAACCTTGGTGCAAAGTTTTCCTTTCAAGATTCAGCAAAAGGAGTTTTACAATTGCCCTCTGGTGCATTGTTCTTCTCTTTTATGGTACAAGTGGTTCATTAAAGATTTAAATAAAGTGGTCTCGAGGCTGTCTGTACAAAGAAAGTGCCAGCTGTGCAACTTTTAAAATATATTTTAATTAAATAAAAAGGGACAAAATCCAATCAATTTCTTAATACAGTCAGGGGAGCTTATCATTGGTGAATAGAGTTTTTTTAAAAAATCAAATTCACCTATTTCTGAAAATATAATTCTTGCAAGCTGAAACAAACCCATTTGAAAAAGTTTCTTGCTAAATGAGTTGTAAATGATAAGCAAAATCTATTAGTACTGTCCTGCCATACTTTATGGACCAATATCTGTGGATGTCCAGAGCACTTTTTTGTCAAGCACCATTAACATCATACTCATCAATCACACTGAAATTTCTTATATTCCAATATGAACTATAATTATATAGTTCTATATTGAACTGTCAGGAACCCTAAGAAATTATGTTTATGTAGCATATGATTGATGTAATTGATTAGAGGCATGCTTGTGCATTGCCATTGTAAAGCATTAGAAGCCCATGAGGCTCAGCCCCACCAGCGGTGTCAACTTCTCCACCTTCTTTTCTTTTATTCTGCTGCTTCTCTACTCCTCCAAATCTGGAAAATGTACACTGACACATTTTTATGTTGTATTTGTTGCTGCTGCAGCTGAATAATGAAAACCAAAGGGAAAGAAGTTATCCTGAAATGGGATTGTAGAGAGTGTGTTCAATGTCCTTTAAACCCTTTAAAACCGAATCCTTTTGTCAAATCGTGTGAGCAATGGCTCTTACATTCTAAACCTGCTATGGCTGCTGGAGCAGTTTATCATGAAAGAATAGAAAAGAGCCTCTGGCATATCAAGAAAGAAAGGAATAAAAATGAAAGAAAAATCCTAGACTCACTGACAGCACATTGTGTAACTGGGGCTTAAAGAGGCTGCTGTTAAATATATTTCATAATATGAAAAGACAGCCTCGTTTTAGCCCCCTCGCCTAGTGGGATCAACCCTGTCAGTGCCATTTATTTGCAATCCCCTGTGATTTCTGTACCTCACAATTATTTTGCATAAAAATGAAGCATAAAGGCATCAAAACACCTGCTTTACTGACAGCCTGATTAATGCTTTGATTTATTTCTCAAAGAGAGACTGAATCTGCTGTTTCTGGGTCCTTGAGCTGGTATATCATTCATCAAAGTTTGAAGGTCTCCTTTTTCCTGTCCCTGTTCTTCCACTCTGATCTGCCTCTAAGTTTTGTTAAATTCAACTTAGCTGGAAATTAAGAAAAGAGTTCAGCTATGTTGGCCAAAGTATCGCCATTAAATTATGAAGTTACACCAAATTGCTTGAGTGAGAATTTCATGGTTTACTCAGAGTTGAATTTCTCAAGTGTTCAATCTAAAGATCACATTCTTTACAAAAAACTGTGCCAGATTGGAAGTAGAAATATACTCTTTTCAATATCTGAAAGGATTGACAATTGACATTTTTTTTAGGATAAGTTAAGGTCTTTGCATTCCAGTTGACTAAAAATTATGTATGTCTGTCATCTATCTATCTATCTATCTATCTATCTATCTATCTATCTATCTATCTATCTATCTATCTATCTATCTATCTATCTATCTTCTATCATTTATATGATTTTTTCCTTCTCTCTCTCTCCCCCCCTCTCTCAGAATGCTTTCAAGGAATTACATAGAAAACCACATTCATCTCAACCTCAAAATTAGCATACAATATGTAAGATAATAATAGCTCTACTGTAAAGTGTGCCAAAATAAAAGAGAAATTAACTTGGTCAATAAGCAATGCTTTAAAAAAAAGTAGGGCTTGTACCAGGGATGAAATTTAGCAGGTTCTGACAGGTTCTGGTAGCAGAAGGTTTGAGTTGTTTAGAGAACCAACAAATACCACCTCTGGCTGGCCCCACAGGGGGGTGGAAATGTGGAATTTGCAGTATCCTTTTCCTAGAGTGGGGTGGGAATGGAGATTTCTCAGTATCCTTCCTCTGCCACGCTCACCAAGCGCTGGCTCTTCGACTTTAAAACAGAGAAGAGCACCGCCCCCTAGATTCGGGAACAACTACCATGCATGTGTGAGGGGAACCTTTACCTAAATTCTACTTATTGCATTGGAGATGGCAATAAATAGCTGTAAAAAGTAAGAGAATAAGTTCTGGATCCATTGTGTTGATATTCTTCCCAGTTCAATGATAGCACAAATAGTTAATGTTTTCTTTCATGATAGCTCATGATATTATTGTTGCTATCACTACCTATTCTTGTGCTGTAGTTGTAACTTTGTGTCAGACAGTAGTCCCTGCAACAGTTGGAAGAAGAGATATAAGCATAAAGATATTGAAACAGGGCTTTTGAGGCTATCCAATACCCCTTCACTTTATTATCATTTGTTATTTAATAAAAGTTGCAGCAGTACTATTTTGGTCCTATCTTAGGTTTGCTGCTAAGAGAGCCACTGCATAATGTGCATCTATCTTCTACTATCCAGCTATTGACCTTGATGCTCCTCAAGGCTATTATAACTTATCAAAATGAATGGACTGCTTTGTAGCTTTATTATTATTGTTGCTGTCTTGTGGGTTTCTGATTCTCAGTAACATCAAGACGTCCCTTCCAGCATGGGAGAAGCATCAATAAGCAGCTACGATGCTTCTGTTGTTTTGGAACAGGTTTATATTTGTTGGAGAAAATAGAACACTTTACATGAAGTAAGCATGCTAAGATGATAAAGAATTCTAAGTGGGCAAGTTTTCCTCTTCAGGCTTTGCCATTTGTTATGCCTATAATATGTGTATATGTGTGCATGTGTTTCTTTTAGCAAAATAACATTCAGGAAGAAAATATTTACAGAAAGTTAGATGGCTTTAAGGGAAAAAGCATACCAGGTTATTTTTAGTTAAGAGACAATGAAGAGAATCAAGAGACAATTACTGCTAAATAGGTAAAATAAAGAAGGAAGCATGGAAGCAAAGAATAATGCTACCTTCTTCTTTTGATGGTATTATTCTTTCACAATGCTTTTTCGCAATGTTCCTTCATTAATGGATTAGAGAAGTCTGTTAAGAATAGGGGGCTGAGAGAAACACAGAAGATTAATTCTCTCATCTTTTTGCATGGAAGAAAATAAATTAAACCAGCCATAAATTTTACATAACCTCTAGAATCAACAACTGGATCAAAAAGGTGAACAAAATATAAAACTAAGAATTGTTTAAAGTTCTCATCCTTGTCATTCCTAAGATGCTATGATTAGAACAGGCCTGTCAAACTTGCAGCCCATGGGCCAACTGTGTCACACGCTGGCCATGCCTGGTTTAGCAAAGGAGAAAAAAGTCCTTATAGGTCACATGATGCCACCATGATGGCGGGAGTTTGATACCCCTAGATTAGAGCATCTAATATTAGTTTGAATGCAAGGATCACTTTATTTGAGGGTAGACCTGTCAGTAACTAAATGAAATACTTTCACTCCCACTTTTTCCCACCAAGGTTTTTCAATAAGTGTCAGAAAGTGGTATCTAAATAAACAATATTTTTACCTTTTTGACCCTTCCCAATTACATGCCAGATTTGCAGACATAATCCCATGCATAATAAGGAGGATATTGAATGGATCGGTGATGACGAACCTCTGGCACATGTGTCAGAGGTGGCACGCAGAGCCTGCTCTGTGGGCACGTGTGCCATTGTCAGCTGTTCTTCTGGTTTCTGGTGGGTGCGTACCAGCCAGCTGGCCTTTGCATGCAACGGAGCACCGGAAACCGGAAGATCAGCTGGCCAGTGCATATGCATGTGCCAGAAACCCAAAGACCAGGTGATTGGCACACACATACGCACTGGCAAGCTGGCCTTTGAGTTTCTGGCGCTCCAGCATGCACATCTTTCAGTTTGGGCACTCAGTGCCAGAAAGGTTCACCATCACTGGAATAGATGATAGAACATAATACAACCACTATGAGTTAAAAAGCTACCCCATTCTGGGTTCAAGTAAGAGACTATTTTTAATTCAAAGTATTAAAGATACACATAGAAATTAGTGCTAAAAGATGTAGTTGAAAGAAGTAAAACAATTCTAGAGAACAATTAAACTTTATATGTCTTGTTCTCTTAGTGAAGGCTTACAGAAAGTAACAATAGATATTCAATAATTCATATTCCCTAATTAAACCCCAGTGAATTTAGCTAAATGCAGAAAATGTGTTATTAAATTGTCTAAGTCAACAATTTTTGTCAGAACTCATGGTTCTGTAGGCACATTTATATGTGACATTTACCAAAATGTTGTAACAATCCAAAGATATACCTTTAGGTTCGATTTTCTGTCTGGAGCTTCTAAATAAATTCATATTGTATCTAATAACTACATATTTAAACAAATTGAAAGGTGGCACTGGGCAGTGAATCTATAATAAAAAGAATTAAATACAAAGCATAAGCATATCTTATATGCATAAGTTGGTTCATAATTATTCTGTATGTGTGGCTTTATATTTAGATCACTCTAGAGCAGGGCTGTCAAACTTCCAGCCTGGGGGAAGGATCCATGCTCACGCCTGGTTTAGCGAAGGGTGGAAAAGTCCCAATATGTCATGTGATGCCACCGTGATGCCATATTTTTGAGACTCCTGCTCTAGAGGAAGGGATTCCTATAATTAAGTTATTTTTACAAGTACCACAAGTATTCTTACTGGGCTTAAACCCACAATAATAACTTTTTTGTCTAATGCAAGAGAAGCAGAATTACATTATATCGTATCAAATTCTTAAATCACTATTTCAACAAAACTCTTTCATCTCATATTCCTTAGTCCAGAACTTGTGATTAAAAACTAAAAAAAAAATCTGACATACTGATTGATGTGGTCAATATCAATTTAATTTAAATGCATGTTAGTTAATTCATTATATCAATTGCCATTTTCTTATCATTCTTTGTTTTTTTTAATTTAAACTTCTTTTTCAATCTTGTCTGCTCCTTATTTTCCTTCATGGTTCCTAAATTCACACTATGTCCTTTCTTTTTTCTCCATTTGTTTTTCTGATTTAATATGTGAATATTAGTACATAATATGTTTAAACTAAACAATTGACTAAAATAACTAAAACAATTGCTTCACTTCCATTTTTAAAACTTTAGCAATGATACAGTGATTTTAACTATTTGAAAGTTCATGGAAAGGAGAACTAATCACTTTCCTCTCCCTTCCTCTTTCTTTGGTTTCCCCCTATCTGGGGACTAAACCAAACTTTCCGTTGAACATTTCTCACTTGGACTTAGACTGGCAATACAAAAAAGGACTGTTTGTCTCCTACTCCTCTATTTTATGGTTTGCTACAACTAAATTCACTTGGATTTTTTTTCTGCCAAAGCCTTTTCTCTCTCTTCTTCTTCTCTGTTACAGAAGACTTCTTTAGTAGCCATAAGCAGCACACCTGTATGGACACACTGCCAGCTGCAGTTCCCCATTCTTTTCCTCTTCTTTTTCCTTCTACCTTTGTCCTTCTATCTTCTGGCACTTTCAAATCAAGCTCCCTCCAACATGTTAAGTCTCATAATCCCCATCAGCATGATCAATTTTAGTTGGGGGACGATATAAAATAATTATAGATTCCCTATAGTATCTCTGTAGCTTTATTGACATTAGGAATCGATATTCTGAAAACACCAGCATTTTTTTACAAGCAGCATTCCTTTCCCTTATAAAGCTATTTCTGTTATTTTATAAGTATCTTTTCTCCAACTTTCCATGCAATGATATAAAATGCATTGGCAAGAGTTCCCCACTTAACATCAAGATGTTGGCCTCTATCTGTTCCCAGAAATAAAACAGCAACTCATTATTTAATAATGGCATATTTTAAACTGTCTTTCTCAAAACCTTGCATAAATTTTATTTGGAGAAGGAACTTGCTTTTAATAGACCTAAAAAGGAATTCTTAAAAGAAAATCCCCTTGTTTGATCTGCATAAGAAAAATGTTATTAGAAAGCTTAATTAGAAACATACTTTTGGAATAAAAAGCTGCAAAATGTAATGTTAGCCAGCTGAGGAACAGAGACAAGCTTCTTTGCTCAATCTACAATCTGATGAAACTTCAAACCTCTGTGAATGAATTATTCAAGGCTGTGCTCAAACTGTTCAATCGTACTGATGTCAGCCTTATAAAATCTGGAATCCATTTTATTAAACTTTGTAACTGTATTTTTAAATGAATGTGTCGTAATGAAGAAAGAAAGAAAAAGGCAGTTAATGTGGTCATTTATTTATAGTAACTGGGCTATTATTACTTGTAATCATATGTACTTGCTGAGGGTGACCTTTTAAAATTGGAAATAAATCCAGTGATATGACAATAATCTTGAGTTAATTCAGTGGGACTTGCTTTGGAGTGGATATAGTGGCATTATTAATTCTATATAGTAAAGACTTAACCTATCCAAGCAAGCATAAACAATGAGTTCTTCTGCCTAGGATTATTAGGAATTCTAGTTCAGCAGTATGATGGAACCTATATATCTGTTATGGCAAACCTATGGCATGCTTGCCAGAGGTGGCACACAGAGCACACAGAGGTCATCAGGTTTTTGAGGTGCGCATCTGCACCGGCCAGCTTATTGGCAGGTTTCTGGAGCTCTGGTGTATGCTTGCCTTCCAGTCTGGGCACACTGCACCTAAAAGGTTCATCATCACTGGTATATATTGTTCCACTTCTGTGTTAAAATGTATTTTCTTTAAGAAGCTAAATAAAAGATTCCATAGTTTTAGATTATATAAGCAAATATAAGTTGTTTTTGAACCTGTATGTCCTCCTCAAAGATTGCAATTGTAGTGCTACTCCTGAAAGGGTGTCTGGAGTCTGGGCCTTTTTTCCAATCATTCAGGTGCCTTTTCCTGCTACAGTCCATTTTTATAGGTGTCAATCGACTCTGGTCCCTTCCTCGGGCACTTGCCTGGGTCAGCTGGATTCTGTTTGTCATTCCAGCCAATCTCTTGTTCAGCCTCCTCCCAGCAGGGAGCTCATGCAGCGGTAGTGGTCAGTCTCTTCTCAGCAGGACCCATGGTGTGGTGTGTGGTCAGATGGCTGTTCCAGTGGTGGGTTTCACTCCCCATCGCTACCAGTATGCTGTGCATGGGACAGGCATCCTAGTTGAGTGTGGGCAACGTGCACGTATGCTCATGCCATGGCCCCTGCAACACCCAGCTGCTCAGCAGAGGTCGTGTACGCACTGCACACTTGCGCATGTGCACAATTGGCTGGTTGCATTATAAACAGGTATGGAACGCAGGCGGGTGAATGGGCCAAACGAGCCACCAAACCAGTATGATGGCCGCTGCTCCCTGCTACTACCGGTACAGCCCTACTGGGCTGTACCGGCCAGAACCTACCACTGGGCTGTTTGGTCCTTTTTCCTCTCTCTCCATCTGCTTCTTGCTGTTCTCTCCTTCTATTGCCTCTGTTCCTTCTACTGCCTTTCTCTTGATCTTTCTGTTTCTAGAGAAAGGAGGATTCTTTCTTTATCCCTCCTCACAGGCTTCTTCCTCTATCTTTCCTTCAGGCTTTTTTCTGCCTTTTTCTCAACCTATCCTCAAGCAATGCTTCCCCTCCCCTTCACTCAGTGGAGTGGAAGCCAAGTTAGCTGGTTGACCATGCTCCCCTTCTCTCCCTTTTCCCTCAGCCCTGTCCCACAAAGAGACTCATCTCTCCTTCTTGCCTTCTCTCTCTAACTCTTGCTCTCCTCCCCTTTCCTGCCAAAACCTCCTCCTTTTCATTCCCCCTTCATTTGGTGGGTTTGGGACCAGATCAGCCCATGGGCCCTGTTTCCATTCTCTCTCTTTTCCATCAGGCCTGTCCCCCCTAAAGAGACTCACCTATCACTATCACCTCTCTTTCCCTTGCTCTCTCTCATTTCCCACCAAAACTCTTTCCTTTCATTCTCTTTTCCCTCTACAGCACGGGTGTCAAATTCACCACATCACATTGCCATCTTGTGACATGTCATAACATTTTTCCCATTTGCGGAGCTGGTGTGGGCATGGCCTGTGTTTGACACATCCAACCTGTACATCACCAGTTTGACACTCTACAGTATAGTTATTTGATAAATTATTGCAATATTAATATTAAATATAATTGATTATAGTAGTAATAATTCATTTCTCATTTATATTTGCTTTCCAAGTTAAATTAAGAAAATCTTTCTTCAATTAGATCTTAAAATATGAAGTTTCCTAATGCTGTTATTTTGATATTAAGATAATACTGTTTAAGTAGTTGAAGCCAAGATGTATGCAATGTCATAATAAACCATTTCCAGTTCCAGAATGGTATTTTAACAAGAATTTCAGATCTTGCAGCCAAATAATAGTTAAAACAAAATATAGGGTTTTACCTTGTAGAGAGGTGGTTCAAAAGTTCAGAAGATTAAACCTCAGGTCCCAGTGATTGATCCAGATTGGATCCTACAACATTATCCTGGGACACATATATTTTCCTTCATTCAAATTACAGATCCTGCCTCAAGACTCTATGTGCAGGCAACATAGGGAACTTTGGTTTGTATTAGATAGTTGATCCTAAAATTACGGGTTCCATGCTGACAATCTTATAGCTCCAATTAGTTTTGCCCGTTTCCTGTGGAACCATCACTTTTAATGTGATCTCTGATATTTTTTGTCCAGCCCCAATTCATTTTGAGCTGCAAAATTAGTGCAATTTTTTTTACATTGGTTGTTCAACTGGTCAAGCTAGAAAGCCCTGTGAAGCCCTGCTAAATTCGTATTATTGAACGTGTATGATTTTGCTAAGTATTTATGATTCACCTTCATTACTTACAATGGTAATTATTTTTTAGATGCATTTCTGCATGAAAGCTTGCGCTGAAAATATGTAGTCATTTTCTGAACCTTTATTCAAATATTCTGTTTATATACACATGTTTAAAAATTGCTATTATATGTATACTCTAGTATACATTATACTAGATATATACTAGATATACACTTGAATATATATTTTACATGTGCTGTTCCTAAGCTATACACATTTTATTATACATTTATTTATTATTGGTTAGACCTAATGATATTGGTTAGAACTTCTCTACAGAGCACAGGAAAACCCAAACATTGGCTAGCAAATGCATTATGATTCACCTCTTTTTTGAAAGATGTATTTTTCTTTCCAAATGCAAAGAAAACATTTTTTTCACTCATCTCCTCAGCAATCAGTAAGCATTTGGAACAAAATGAGAAATGTGAATGTGAGTAGTAAAAGTTTTGTAAGAAGAAAAATATGCCTGCCAGACAGTTTCATATTAGAGAGCTCAGCTGTGTCCTATAGAGTTTGGCAAGTCAAATAAAAATTCCACAGTGTAATAATAATTCAACACTGCTGCATACCCCTGAGCCTTCATAGCAATCAGTGTTAAATTGTACTCTCTTTCTAGATGTGTATTCATGAAAGCTTGTTTCCTACATTTACTATGATTTTCTTCTTTCTAGTACTGCTTACTCTGCATCACTGTAATGTTTCAGGCATGAGTTAACTTCTTTTTGAATTTATGTAGATAATAAGAAAACTTTTTTTTAAGTTTCTAAGTCAACACACACAAACACACACACACACACACACACACACACACACACACACACAATAATCTTTTCAGGAGCCAAGTCACTACCATTGAAGAAATGAGGTAATATCAAACATAAATTGTGCTGACTTGATATGGATTCATGCTCAGGTACACTTTTGGAGTCCTTGGTGTTACTAGGATAATACTACAGGAAGTGCAGTGTCAAGGTTTTCTTTCTATCTATCTATCTTTTTAATGTTATTAGCAGAGTTAACACTTCCCTATTAAAACAGGACAGCACAATAGTGATCTTTTAACTCCATGAAACACAACCAAAACTGTATTGAAACTGGTAATCCAATAGAGACCTTCAATTTTCCCTTCTGCTATAAATTTATTAGAAATAAGAAAGGTATAAAAGTAGTACTCGACTTATGACCAATCATTTAGCAACTGTTTTATTTTACAACAAACCTGGGGATACTTATGACCTGGATTTGAAATTCTGACATTCCTCTCCTGCCTTCAGTCATGAAACCAGACTTTGGACATTCAGCAGCACAACTGCATTAATGGCCATTTGTAATGTCCCATAGTCATGTGACCACACTTTACAACAGCTGAAAACCAGCATTTACTTGTTTTGGGCAAAACTTTACCATCGTGAACCATTAGTTTATTACATGACCTACCTTTTGCTTTAGTGATCACTGAAAAAAAGGGTTATGAAATCAAATCAGTCACATGACTCCCTCGTTTTACAACTGTTATGACTTATGACAGTTATAACCATTATGGTCATAAGTTGTGTATTGCCTGTAGTTAAATGAGATTGGTGTGGTGAACCAATACAGTGACAGCTGTGCAATCAATGTATACGACTTACATGTCTCCACCACCCATTTAAGTTCATTTAGCACACTGACATCAATTTTCTCAACCTTAAACATCCAACACAAGTTTTTTCCACCTTCTTGTTTTACGTTCATGATGAGTTCTTCTAACTTTCAACTAACCAAGTGGTATTGAATGCATAATCTCAATTTGTAAATTGTCACTTCCAAGTTTGATTTATGATCTCTTCCAGTCTTGCCATTATTGTAAATGTTTGTTGTATAACTGAAACAGGAATGGCTGTTCATCCTTCTCTCACTTACTTTAGCTTCTTATTCATTGCTCTTCTGAGGAATATTTATAGCCAAATATTCTGACATTCTTATCAGCTTTAATATATTCCAACCTGATATATGCAAACAAAGGTTTGTATAAATAAAAGTAAACATCCTTCTGGTATTCTTCTACTCTCTCCATTATTCAGCTTAAATAAAAGGTGTAATTGCATGTTTGTCAGCCATATTTAGAATCCTGCTTATTCATTTGCCATTTTCTTCTTCACATATGGCCACATACTCATTTGTAAGATCTTAACCGAAACCTTGCCTGAACATTGAGTATTTTAGTTCAACTATATTATTTGAAATTTTACTTGCTTCTTCCCTCCTCGCATACAGGTATACCTACTGATATTTTCCACTACCCTGACTACCATCTTGTTCCATTTTGTTGTATAAAGCTCTTAATGATTTAACTGTTTCTTCTTTTCATATTTTAAACAAGTCAATGGGTATTTCAAATATTTCTTATGCTTTCCTATTTGACAACTAATTCATTGCGTATCTATTGTGGCCCAGCAGGAGCTGTTGGAGCTGCCACCAGACTCCGACAGCAAGGGGTCCTATGAGTCAGCCCTTGAGGATTGGAGGACCCTGGACAGGGTTCTGACTCTGAGCAGGGCACAGAGAGACTGGTTGGCCACCAGGTGGCGCCTGAGTCTTGGACCAGTGGGGAGGAGACAAGGGAGAGTGATCCAGAAACCAGCAGTGAGTTGTTCTTGGATGCATGCCATCGAAGAGCTAGTCGGCGTCAAGAACAATTACGCAATTACAGGAGGTAATTGCGCTCAGCTGGTAGTCATTAGGCTTCTCTCCAGACTATAAAAAAGACTGCTTGTGACACACCCCTCTTGCAGAAGTCAATGCATTGACTAAAGAGAATGTAATTAACTTGGTAGACTGGATTGCTGCCAAGGTTTGTCTGTGTTGCTGCCAAGGTCCTTATCTGTTTGTTTGCTTGGCTTTCAGCCACTGAGATTCTGGTTTTGCTATTAAATGACATTCTAATTAAGCTTGTCTCGGCTTTTGTTACTGGATGGAGGAGGGGGTCAGAACACGTATCATATTTCTAATTTTTATTTTTTGTGAATATATCCTCCCTGAAAATGTATCTATCACTTTATAATCACATTTAAAATCCATATACAAATGTGTTGAATATTCCTACCTTAATTATATATTTTCCCCCTTTTGCCAAATACTTTAATTCTCCTTTTTATTGGCTAGATTTTTCTCTTTAAATTATGTTTGTGTGTGGGTGGGTGTTTGTGAGTGTGTGCATGCAAAATTTTATTTTACCTCTTAAATTGCTCTTAATTTAATTTAATTTTTTAGTGTGATGTGTAAATTTGACACAAATAATTTATGCTCTATTTAACAATCTGGATTTCTACTGTCTCACTGGATTATACTTTTCTATCTTTTGCTATGTAGACAATTTGTCTGACATGGAACATCTGCTAATATCCAGGTGTATAGATTATATTCATCTTGCTTGAAGCAGGTACTAGCAATGCCAAATTATTCCCTTTGCAAAACTATATTGACTTATTTCCTGTAAGTCAAACCTTCCTGTAAATTCCATCTCCCTTCCTCCAATATGTGCATTCCAATTATGCTATTGTCAGTCTTCTTTGAACAGGATTCTGTAGAAAATTACAGATCTGCTGATTTTACATAGTTTAATTCAGTTCCTAGTGTAAGATTTCTCAGAAATTTACAGATGTGACTCACATAGATAAGAATCTTTATGACAGATAAAAATAGGATCATGCAAAATTATGCTTACACCCAATGTAAGGATGCAGTCCTCCAGTTAGTACCACAGCAGGTTAAATCATTTGCTTTATATTTATTATTCCTGACATATACTATTTAGTAAATTTCATTTCCACTTCCACAATTCCAAACTTTTAAATCTTTCTTACAATCCTAGATCACAATTAGGCACAGGGAAGGAATACAGCCAGAAATGGAAAGCATTGGGACATAAAAGCTATAAAAAAAGCTTTAGGAAACATTAAAAGCTATATAAAATATATGAAGATAAGTGTAATAAGATAAGAGACTATAAAGTGCTAGGCACTTTATAGTGTCAGGTGAAGACCAAGCTGAGACCAAACTGTAAGACTGGGCATTACACACAAGCTATGTCTTCTTCCAGCAAATGTTGATAGCACAGAACTTGATAATGCTGTATGTTGTGGCCAAATAAAATGTGTCTTGTGTGCTCTGGATGATTGTATAGTGATGGTAGGATTAGGAGGGTGAAAATATGAAGAAGTACAGTGTCTATGGTTTCTAACTTGAGCTTTGCCATTCTATAAAGGAGGTCTTCCTGTTTTGTCCCTCAAGTATGGCTAATGAGAAAGTATAATGTCACATTAAAGTAAACTATTTTTCTTCGTTAATACTACACAATTCTTGCATTTTAAATCAGACCATCCTGCAGCTTTATTGCAGCTTTTTTGAAGAGAACAAATCATTATTTTGAGTAAAGTAAGTAAAGGACTGACTTCTGACTAGGGTGGAGAAAATACAGAAATAATTTGCTATCACCTTTGATCTGATACAGGATGGGTATGCTGTCAGTGTTCCAAGTATCATGTAGAATTAAATCAGAGTCCAAGGCAAAATGATCCTTAAAATTCCAATTTAATAAATCAGACATCTTGGCATTGTGCTATGAAATCCCAATACTGGAAATGACGTCAGAATTCCACCCAGTTAAAAGTTCATGATCTTGTTTCCACACCCACAATCCATCACATGGTCCAATCTTCTTCTTCCACGCTGGCATCCACACGCAGCTGCTTCCTGTCAGGTGTGAAAGTACGGAGAAAAAAGACGACCTTGGCTTCTAGAAAAGAATGATAACAATACATTCCACAATCTCACTTCTGTCTATTCCCCCTCCCATCAACTATACTAATGAAACAATATAATGAAATAAGAGAAAGTGTGGCAGGCCAAAATTCTAAAAGGAATATAATTGCAAGCCTGACATATGCTTCCTTAATGCTGGCAGAGCTACAATTACCCTAATATCAGTTGGGATTTATCCTCCCTTTAAAATAACAGGAAGGGTAATCATAGCAACAGTTCTAACTGGTATTCCTCTCAGAAAGAAAAAAAAAACTTCATTCAACAGCAATGTGATAATTCCCTAGCAGGAAAGAATCATTAAAAATGTTTTATTTTCTTCATGGGAATGCCATATTAGCAACCATAATAACTAGAAATGTTTCTCTTATTTTAATATTTGTTCCCAGGTGTTTATATTTATGCTTTATTAAATACTATATTTTCAGCTATGATGCCAAATATATAATGATGCTACTTTTTATTTTCTTTAGTTTATTCCTAATGATAACTATTTATTTCACTACCTTTTTCATATCAGTTGTGTATTCCATTGCACTGGAAAATGCATTTATTTTTGCAAGGATTTAATTCAAACAATTTTCTCTTTTTTCTCATTGGAAAGCAAATTATAATGGACAATAAGTACCAATCTCAATAATGGTCCCATTTGTTCTGTTTTTGTACAGGAATATTGTACCAGACATAAGTATGATTAGTAATTGGGGATCCCATTCCATCTTTATATGGAATTTTCTTTTGAATTAAGCCCAGAGTGAATGGGTTTATATTAGCCTCTAGTAATGCTGTATTATCATTTAGTCAAGTGAAACTTCAAATATGCAGGTTACTTCAGCATGTTTTTCTGCCTGAAATCAGATGTAAAACATCTTTTCAGAATCAACAGAAAGCCTGCATTCTTGACATTTTCAAATACTTCTGAATAACTGTAATTAATAGGCTTTTGGCAAACTTTAATATTTCTTCCCTGTCAGGAGTACCCAACAGTTTGCAATATGATGACTTTCATGGTTCACTGAATCTGCTTTTTCTATTAAAAAAAACATCTACTCTTTATATGCTTCAAATTAAGCTTGAATTACATCCTGAAGTTTAGGTTAGATCAGCACAAGAGCATGCAATTTACATGGAGGAGATTTCAGGTTCAGTTCATGTCATTCCAAGCAATTGGTGGGGTTAAAAGGTCTAGGAAGTCACATTAGCTGTCAGTAATCTGAGTTCATTTCTGTATAAGACATATCAAATATACCAAAGATTTATCTTCTGTTCCAAAAGGTTACTCATGAAACATTTTTTTAATAAAAAAATAATTCCTATTCAATAGGATTTAAACCAAGAAACAAAATTTGACCAGAATGAGAGCAGCAGGAAATGTCTTTGGTTATTTCTGAGGTAAAAGCTGGGGGGAGGATCATCTTTTTGGGGAGGAGTGGAAAGTGATAGTTTTTAAGGTAATATGTTCTTTCTTACATAAACTGAAATATTTATAAATAAATATATTTATTTTCACTGGTATTTTTGCTTAAAAATATTCACAAATTGTGATGTAAAAAGTTAACTGTTTTGAAGCTGTATTTGAATAGTGTGATCTGGGGAAATTGTAGGATGTACAAAATGGCATTATTTGAGGGTGATGATCCTTGAAGACTTAAGTTTTAGATTGGCTTTCTTGTATTAGTCGTCATCATCATCATCATCATCATCATCATCATAGCCATTGTCTACACACTGCAGGATGAAGGCCTCTTCTGTATATTTACAACCAATATGGTCTTAAACTTTCTTTCACCAATTGGACCCACAATACTTGTGGATATCATTGATACATACTTCTTCCTATGTGACCAGCCCATTTTCAATTCTTTCACTCTCTTGATGATATTGTATACTTTATTTGTTCTCTAATTCATGTTCAGGTTTTTCTGTTTTGTATTGTGGTGCCGAGCATGCATGGCTTTTTGCACCACTCAGACCTTTTGTATGAATTTTGAGATTAGTGTCCATTTTTCTTTAGCGTATGTTAAAACAGGTCACACACACCGGTCTAAAACTTTTCTCCTCAGACATAGGGGAAGTTGTTCTTGAAAATTACATTTAGCTTACCAAATGCCTGCCAATCACATTTAACACAACTTTCAATTTCATTTATTGTATCACCTTCCATTGAGATCCATTGGCCAAGATATATATACTGGTCTACTACTTCAAGTTCTTCTCCATATATATATATATATAAATCTTTTGGGGGTGAATTTATTAAACATAATGTGGCTTTTTTCAGGTTTATTTTTAAGTCAAATGGTTCTCCTATTTTGTGCATCTCTTATATGTGCCGTTGTAATTCTTCTGAGTGGGAATATAACCACATCATCTGCAAATCTGAAGTAATTTAAATAGGTGCCATTGATTTTTATTCCATCTTTTTCCCACTGTATTTTGTGAAATACTTCTTCAAGATAGGCTGAGAAAAGAATAGGTGGCATTTCTATCAACTTGTTCTACGTGACACCTACCCCTTGTATTAGTATGGTATAAACTTTCTTTATAATTATTTATGCAATGGGTAGTGCCACCTTTTTCTGTATTGACAATTCTAATATTCTTTTCAGTTTTTCACTATTTTTCATTTTGTAGTCATGTGGGAAAGATCAATTTCAACAAATGGCTTCACACATTTGTTGTTTTAAGAAAATATCATGCCTCTCATCTTGAATGCATTCATGCTTCATTATGTCAGCAAGACTCATTATGGTACCCATTATGGCAACAAAAGAATAAGCTGAGATTGTCTGCAATTTCTCAATTGAGTATGAAAGAATATGAAAGAATATTGTGAGCTAGTTTAATTTCCTTGCATAACAATAAAGGCACAAATAAGAAATGCACTGTTAAGAAGAGCTGTATATATGAGTCAAGTTACAATGTTTGATGAGAAAATCTCATGCATTATTTAACTACCTATTCATGATAAGAAGTCAAACTTTTCTTTCCATTTGATGGGCAAGAGTCTTAAGGTTTAAGGTTTAAGGTTTAAGGTTTATTGTATTTATATGCCGCCCTATTCCCAGAGGGACTCAGGGCAGCTAACAAACCCAAGAGGGGGGTAAACAAGAAGGGAATACAACAAACAAAGTACAAAGAGAATTTAAAAAGACAGTCAACAGTCACACAATTCGAGGGGGAAAGGGAACTCGTCAACCCCAGGCCTGCCAGCACAGCCAGGTTTTAACGGCTTTGCGGAAAGCCTGGAGAGAGGTGAGGGTCCGAATCTCTGCGGGGAGTTCATTCCAAAGGGCCGGAGCAGCCACAGAGAAGGCCCTCCTCCGGGTAGTAGCCAGATGACATTGGCCAGTAGATGGAACCCGGAGGAGGCCTAATCTGTGGGATCTAATGGTCCTTTGAGGTAATTGGCAGCAGGTGGTCTCTCAACTACCCAGGTCCAATACCATGAAGGGCTTTATAAGTTATGACTAGCACCTTGAAGCGTATCCGGAGACCAATAGGTAACCAGTGCAGCTTGCGGAGGATAGGTGTAACGTGGGTGTACCGAGGTGCACCCACAATCACTCGCGCGGCTGCATTCTGGATGAGCTGAAGTGTCCAAATGCTCTTCAAGGGCTGCCCCATGCATTGCAGTAGTCCAGTCTTGAGGTCACAAGGGCATGAGTGACTGTTGCGAGTGCCTCCCGGTTCAGGTAGGGGCGCAATTGGTGCACCAGGTGAACCTGGGCTAATGCCCCCCTGGTCACAGCCGACAAGTGATGTTCTAATGTCAGCTGTGGATCCAGAAGGACTCCCAAATTGAATTGTAGAATTTCACCCCCAGCCTGAGCGATGGAATACTTAGCCAATTTTTGGGAGGGAAACACACCAGCCACTCGGTCTTGTCTGGATTGAGTGCAAGCTTGTTTATCCCCATCCAGACCCTAACAGCCTCCAGGCACTGACACATTACGTCAACTGCTTCACTGAGTTGGCACGGGGCAGACAGATACAACTGGGTATCGTCCGCATACTGGTGGTATTTTATCACGTGCCGCCGAATGATCTCACCCAACGGCTTCATGTAGATGTTAAACAGGAGGGGGGACAGGACCGAACCCTGCGGCACGCCGTATTTCAGGGGCCTAGGGGTCGACCTCTGCCCCCCAACCAACACCGACTGCGACCTGTCCAAGAGGTAGGAGGAGAACCACCGAAGAACGGTGCCTCCCACCCCCACCTCCCATAACCGCCGCAGAAGATACCATGGTTGATGGTATCGAAGGCCGCTGAGAGGTCAAGAAGCACTAGGACGGAGGCATGACCTCCGTCCCTGGCTCTCCAGAGATCATCGGTCAGTGCAACCAAAGCAGTTTCCGTGCTGTAGCCAAGCCTGAATCCGGAGTGGTCTTCAACCACTTTTATTAATTTTCATCTTTGAAACCAGTTTGTTTCATTCAGTTGGATTTCCTCAATACATTGATAAAGATTATTTGTTATACTCTCTACTGTTAAAAAAATAAAGCTTTATATGTAATATTGTGTATACTGTAAAAATACAGGTCCTGTTCCTAATTTGTTCTATTTATATTGGTGTAGTATTTAAGAAGCCTTCAACCATAAAGTATATTTGAAGTAATGTAACATTGAATAGAAATTGGATGGCCCCCAAAGAAAAAAACAAAACAGGACCCATCTATAACATACAATGTAAGGAATGTAGCCACAATGTAGGACAAACAGGGAGAAGACTATCAGAGCACATCCATGAATGCCAGCTAGCAATAAGAAGAAATGATGAAAAAACTCCTTAAATTTACAACACATCGACATATACTGAACCATAGCTTCAACTGGGAAACTGTGACTATCTTAGACTAAACTATGGCCAAAAACACTATGGAAGTCCTGGAGTTCTGGCCATCAACCAGCTAGCAATATAAGCACATAGAGACAAAAAACATCTACATACCATTCAAAAAAGACAATAAAAAACCAAAAAGGCTAAAATAACCTCCTCACTAGCAATCAACACCCAGATAAACAGAGATTAACACCAAGATTAATACCAAAACAACAATCAAGAAATAAACAATACCAACAAGGAACTGCCAACTCATACAAACAGTAAACAACAATGTAATCAATGAATCACCAAGAACACTGACACGGCGAGCCACTAGTATATAAAAAGGGAGTACACCCCATTTCCTGCTAGAAATGATAATGTTAGCTAGTTTGGTAATGTAATGTAAGAAAACAACCAAGTTCAGAGAACCGCAAAGATCTCATACTTAGAAGCCTATTTGCTATTAGTACACTAACTGAACAGTTGGAATTATAGTGATCTAAGGATTTACTATTTAACTGACTGTCTCTGCTTTCAATATAAACTGTAGTTTCCATAAATCTTATAATGTGTGCCATAGTAGTTTAACACTATATGTTATGATCCAAGAATGACTACAATTGGTACTCGTAGCTAAGCTGAACAACTACATGGCACTGCCACAGCCTTCCTATGCTATTCTAATAAAAATTGTAAGAGATACTGTAACCGCTTTTTTCAAGGGGAGTATTGTTTCATCCAGATCACTTAAAAACCAAAAGTAAAGGCATCAGAATATTTCTGAAAAAGTCATAATCCCTCCTGACATGACACAATTTCAGTTTACTTTGTCACATTGGAAGCCTCCAGGCACTGGTTCCTGACTTTCATGGCATTTCTAGCCTGTTCTTGGGTGACAACATATAGTTAGGTATAACCATTTCTGTTGGAAAAATGTAGGGATTCTCAGAACTAAACAGATGAAAGCAGAGAGAACCATTCTAAAAAATCATTTTATTAACAACATGGCAGACTTTATGTTTTATAGTTAGATAAATGGTCTGCAATTAAAACTGGTTTAACAGATTTTAGTTCTCCCTTCCTTTGCTGTCACAAAAAAAATCAGAAAGCTTTAAAATAACTTTAAAAGATATTTTAAGTTTTTAGTCTAGGTCTCTAACTCTATTGCATTCAGGTGTTAACTATTTACCTGCCTGACAATCAACGCTTCTCAAAAAATCCATCTAAATTGTTTGATGTTTGTAGCTAGTTTAAATTCCCCGTAATCAAGTTCCGGATAAAACTTACCTGGCAATTTCCCATGGATAGAACAATTTTATTATTTCCCTTTTTTATTTTAGATGATATTGATGAAAATATGCAACAGAGAAACCAGATTTTTTTCCTTTTTAATCCCTTTATTCAGGGTGGAGTTGTGGGTAATTGAATGTAGCTGAGCATTTACTGGCTGGATGCCATTCCTGATGCCTATGCAGAGTTCACAGCAGATATTTTCTCTTTGTATCCTGATAAACATCTTCACCTCTAGGCCCCTAGGCCACTCAACAAAATAATATTTGGAAGAAACTCAGGATGACACTTCCTTGATTTATTGGAATATGAGAAGTACAGCGATAAATCATCCTCAAACTTGCAAAATTTTGTTATTATAGCCAATCTTAATACAATGGTTCTAGTTTTTATGAAGTTGATTTTCTGGCCTAATATCCCTAATGGTCCCTGATATATTCCTTGGGCCTCCTTGCAATGTAGAGTAATCCCTTGAAACTTTATTGTCTTTCATCCTTGATATTCATTCAGAAACTTCTTGTTTACCCAGTGAATCAATGTCTTCAGTCCACTCTGGAAGTAGCAGTTCAGCAGCTAAAACTGTTTTAAATTCTATTTTGAATTCTTCTTCCCCATTCAGCTTTTAGAGTATGTCTGGGGACTCAGGTGACTGGATGCAGATTGTGTTTACTTGTTCCATTCTGTCATAGATACTTCATCCTAAATAAATTAAAGAGTTCTTCTAGCAGTTGCCTTCAACAACGATAAGCAGAGATCAAGCTTTGTGTTACCACATGGAGCAACCATATGGATTCAATTACTCTTGCCCATGAATATCATTTGCCACAGTCATATGACTCCAATATACCATAAAACAATGTTCAAACTGTAAAACATAGCAAGCATTAAGGTACCAGTTGGTGTTAGTATTCACTTACCTTCCCTACCAGTTTGCAAATGTGAGTACATGTGCTGCATCTGTGCATGCGCACCTCCTTCTCTGCATCTGCAGTGCTTGTGTATTATGTTGGGGTGAGTGGGTGGAGCCTCCTGCACCCCTGCAGCTGCCACTACTGGTTCACCTGAACCAGAGAGAACCAGCTAAATACCACCTCTGGGTGCTACTGAAATGTGTAGCAAGGGGAACGCCTCTGTTCTTAATCCAAGTCATCAAACAGATTGACAAATATAATTTCTGCACATGGTTGCTTCTTAAGCCTGATTCAGAAAGATATAAATAATATCCTTATCTAGGATTTTGTGCAACTGACTCACTACCCCAGGGGTGGGTTTCAACCGGTTCGCGGTGGTCCCCGCGATCCAGTTGGTCGCCGAACCCGGAAGTAAGTAACTTCTGGGAACGGCGAAGCCCCCCCCACGCCTGTGCGCCCCCGCGTGCGCGCGCCCGCTCCTTACCCGGTTTTGCCGAATTCTGCGCTTCCACGCATGCGCAGGACGCATACAGCGCCTGCGCGATCCTCCAGGAGCAGCTGGAGCATCGCACAGACGCTAGTACGCATGCGCATGGCGCGTGTGTGCACACGCACGCTGTGCGCATGCGCGATGACGCCGCCGGCCTCGTTCCAACCGAACCGGTTGGAACGGGGCGAGAAACCCACCCCTGCACTACCCCATTGTCCCAGATCTTCCTGGAAGTAAAGGAAAATTTGAGAGCAGGAGAAGAATATTTTTAAGAAGTTGGCATAAAAGATGGACTTCTGAAAAAGGACTTTCTTTAAGGAAAATGGGAATTTTTGTTCTCTCGCAGATTCAATAATATCCTTGGATACTGGCTGCCCAAATCAATTGTGCTGAATATAGTCTAAACCACAGATGACAAAAGCTATACTTTGGAGAAACTTATTCACTTCCACAACTTCCATAAACTCAAAAGCATACCAAATCACTTGTAAGGGCATTGGTCCCATCACTTCATCAGATTCTGATATATATTTAATGATGCAAAATTCCCAGGTATCGCTTTTACACATCAACCTTTGTGAAAGCGACCCTAAGGTATTGATAGTGCAGTAATCATACGTAATACCAAATATTTTTTTTAAAAAAAATGTGAAAAAGATGCATTGCAAATGTACAAGCTAGGTAGTTTTCAGAAGAAATGTGTGGTGCTTGCCATTGTAAAGCAATTTTATTTTATAATTCTGCCAGGGCCATTTATATCCAAGTGTATCTTATCCTTGAAAATTGGAATAAGTGACTAACATTTGTAAATATTGGCTTTTGCAAACCTTTCAAGTGTAAAATTAATGCAATGGTCTATTAGCAATGACTTCCTATAATTATGAAATATGAAACTGCTTGATTTCTACAACCAACAATATGGGAAATGCATGTTTTGTGGCATGTATTCAATATATGATTCCCTAAAGTAAAATTTGCATATGCAAACTCAGTAGGCACAGACCTTTGTCTTAAACTCATTAGGTCGTACAGATTGCAATGGTTGATTAACACAACATTAAAGACGATGTCAGCCTCTGCTTTGCTACTGCTTCGGCTGCCATTGAAACGGGGGAGGGGGGCATGGTATTTGGGAGGGGAATACTAATTGTGCTGGAGGAGGATCCTGGAGTTTGCTGCCTCTCTTGCTGCGCATGCGGAGGAGGTTTCCCGCCAAGGCCAACGGCACCGACATTCCATCTGGGTGATGCCTTTCGAAGTTATCTCACACCTGACACTTGGGAGAATTATGATTGGACTGTAACTGGGATGCCAAGGGGTGGGGAATGGGTTATTCTATATATCAATCGCTTTCTCGCCTAAATAATCAGTCTTTCGCTTTGCTACGCTTCTAATCATTTATAATTAGTAAAAGTACACTTGATTTCTATCAATGGAGTCTCGTGGTTTTCTTTCCTAATTATTCAATGGAGGAGTGCTGACAGTAAGCAAAAGACTGATTCACACCCCACCAGGAGTTTTCAACCTACCGTGGGGGGTGTACTCACAAGAAGGATGGAGAAAATGTCATTGCAAGCAAGCGATGATGAGGAGATTGAAAGAGAAACTGCAGAACCAACTTTACCTGAAAGGCTAGCTGGCCTAAGGATAGAGAAGCCTGCGGTTCAGCCCCGATGGACTTTGGGAGTGGGGCAAAAAGAGGATTATGAGGATTATGAGAATTTGGATGCAGGAGTCACCAGACGGAAACAAAGGAAAACCCCAGCAGACTGGAAAGAAACTATGACCGAGGGGAGGTCCCGGGAGAGAGAAATGGAAAGAGAGCAAACGGAAGAATTTGCACAAAGGTACTCCTTGCATAAATTTAGGGAGGATAAAGAGGCCGAGGGGGGATGGGAGCAAGCAAACCCAGAAACAGTCTCTCCCCCCTCAGCCAGGGCTGTTGCCAGAGTAGGGAGGTCCCCCAGAAGACGCAGAAGTACAAAAGTCCCTCCCTTACCAGTAAAATATAACGGTGATACAAAGAGGTTGGGTCCTTTCATCATGCAGATTTGCAACTATATGGAAAAATATGGCCAAGTTTTAGAGTCAGATGAGATGAAAGTGCGAATAGTTTCACTTTCTTTGGAAGAAAAAGCGGCCGTTTGGATGGTGAGCTTATACCAATGTAATTCCCCTGTCCTGAAGAATTTTAATAGCTTTATGACTGCACTAAAAAGGAGGTTTGATGACCCGCTGATTGAGAGACGAGGGAAAGTGAATTTTATGGCTCTAAAACAGGGAAATAAGCCAGTGGCTGAAGAGGTTCAGGATCAGTTTGCATTGGGATTAAATGAGCACATTTACCAACAATGCGTTAACAGACACTTTCCTAAGCGAATTGTTGCTGGCTATGAAAATACAGCAAATGTTGAACTAGACTTGATTAGAATTCAACGTGTGAAAGGGGAAAAAGCAGAGAGATCACCCCCCCCCCAGCTCAAAGGGCCCCATTCCGCATCAGGGGTGAAGGGAAGGGAAGCTCCACCGGCAAAGACAAGCCTTTCATGTGACTCCGTTGTGGAAAAGGAGGCCATAGCACCATGAATTGCCGCGTTAAACTTCCTCCGCCCGCCCAAACCCCTACCAAGAGGAAAGGGAAGGCAAGCAAGGCCCTGAGGAAGGAGAAGGGAGCTGCGCTCGCTGCTGAAAATACCCCCCAGTGTTTCCAGCCGGAGATGGAGGAGGGAGCGGACGTGACCACCAGCTCTTTGGATGACTTCGATGACGACGGCTCGCCTCAATGCGTGAGTTCGCATAAAGGCCCCATGTTGATCTCAATTGAGTTAAGGGTGCCACCTGCTTGGGAGACAGAGCGGCTTTCCGCCCTCCTTGATTCAGGCTGTTCGAGATGTATGATTAACCCTGCAATGGTTGAAAAACTGGGCTTGAAATTAAGGACTTTGAAAACCCCTATTGTTTTTTGCCAAATCGATGGATCCATTGCAGGGGGAGGCCCCGCCCATTTCTACACTGAACCTCTAGAGATGAAAATGGGCACCCATGTGGAATTGATCTCTTTTATTGTGGCACCTGGGATGGACAGACCCCTTATTTTGGGACTCCCCTGGCTTCATAAATGGAACCCTCGCATTAATTGGAGGGAGGGGTGGCTGCGCATCCGGACCAGCACAGCCCCAGACGGGCATGCCAACGCCCCTGAGCCTGGTGGCTCCAGCCCTGCATTGGAGGCCAGAGGCCAGGAGAAAATTGAGGGGGAGGAAAAGATTCCGAAAGAATATTGGGACTTAAAAGGGGTTTTTAGTGAAAAATCTTCAGATAAGCTTCCACCCCACAGGAGCACTGACTGCTCCATCGAGATTTTATCTGGAGTGCTGCTTCCAAAACCCCAAATTTACTCTATGTCGCCCAGGGAGATGGAGGAAATGAGGAAGTTTATTGACAAAAACTTACAAAGGGGTTTCATTGAACAAGCCAGACCCAAGGTGGTGGCCCCTGTACTATTCAGGGAGAAGAAAGATGGCTCTCTGCACTTATGTGTGAACTTTAAGAACCTTAATTCAATCTCTTCTTATAATCTCTACCCTTTGCCTCTGATGAAGGACATGCTGGCCCAACTGGGAAAAGGCCACATTTTTACTAAACTGGACTTAAGGGAGGCATACTATAGAGTCCGAATTAAAGAGGGAGATGAGTGGAAGACTGCTTTCAACTGCCCCCTGGGGTGCTTCCAGTTCCGTGTAATGCCTTTTGGCCTGCAGGGGGCACCTGCAGTTTTCATGCAGCTAATTAATGAGATTTTGCATGACCACCTTTACAAAGGCGTTATCGTATATTTAGATGATATCCTTATTTACACACAAACATATGACGACCACGTCAAGTTGGTCTGCACCGTCCTGAAGAAACTCCAAGCTGCGGAACTTTATGCCAAGTTATCCAAATGTGAATTTCACCAGGAGAAGGTAGACTACCTTGGGTATCGCATCTCACCCGCAGGGGTGGAAATGGACCCCGCTAAGGTCAAGGTGGTCACTGAGTGGGAGGTGCCCCGCACACGGAGGCAATTGCAGAAATTTTTGGGTTTTGCTAATTTCTACCATCAGTTCATCCCTTCTTTTGCCAAAATTGCACTTCCCATCACTAATTTGTTGAAGTCTAAAGGTGGGCCGAAACCTAAACCTAGCAAGCCGTTGAATTGGACCATGGAGTGTCAAGCTGCATTTGAAAAGTTGAAGAGACTTTTTGCCGAAGAACCGGTTCTGAAGCATCCAGATATGGACAAGCCTTTTGTCGTTCAAGCTGATGCCAGCGATGTGGCAGTGGGAGCCGTTTTGCTTCAGACGAATGACCAAGGTAATCTACAACCTTGTGCCTACACCTCTCGTAAACTCACAGAGACAGAGAGACGTTGGGCGATTTGGGAGAAAGAGGCATTTGCTGTACGTTGGGCTTTGACCACATGGCGCCATTTCCTGGAGGGCGCTAAACACCCATTTGAGGTGTGGACTGACCATAAGAACTTGGAAGCTTTGAGGACTCCCAGGCGACTCTCCCCTAAGCAGATGCGATGGGCTCAGCATTTCAATCGTTTTAATTTCACACTTAAGTACATCCCGGGGGGGGAGAATTTCATGGCTGATGCTTTGTCCAGACTCCCTCAGTACAACTGCTCTAAGCTGAGTATTGTTCAACCCGTAGTTCCCGCATCCAGCCTCGCTGCTCCTGTTGTTACTAGGCAACAGACACGCACTAAGGTGGACGTGTCTCAAGATTTCCTTTCCAACCTCAAAAAGGCCCTTCCTCAGGATGATTGGTTCCAGCAGCATCAAGGTGAATGCACAATGAGAGGCGATTTGCCATGGATTGGAGCGAAACTTTACGTCCCTGCCTCTCTTCGTCTCGTGGTTCTCCAACGGGCACATGATTCCAAGTTGGCGGGGCACTTTGGCTTTGTGAAGACACTGCATCTTGTGAAACGACAGTTTTGGTGGCCATCTTTGAAGAAGGACATTGAACTTTATGTTGCCAGCTGTCCTGTTTGTGTGGCTGCTAAGCGCCCGCCAGGGAAACCGCAAGGTTTACTCCAGACTGTGGCTCGCCCTGTGCCCCATGGAAGGAGATTTCTATGGATTTCATTGTTGAACTTCCTGAGTGCCAGGGGCACACTGTCATATGGGTGGTTACTGACTTGTTTTCCAAGCAAGTTCATTTCATACCTTGCCCTAAGATCCCTTCTGCGAAGGCGCTCGCTAAACTTTTCATTTCTCACGTTTACCGCTTGCATGGCGTGCCTGACCGCATAATCTCTGATAGGGGCGTCCAATTCACCTCCGTCTTCTGGAAAGAATTTCTTAAACGAATTGGCTCCACCCAGGGTCTAAGCTCCGCCCACCACCCTCAGACTAATGGGGCTTACGAGAGGACTAATTCTGTTCTAGAACAATATTTACGTTGTTTCATCAATTACCAGCAAGATGATTGGGTGGACTTGTTGCCACACGCGGAAGTGGCTTATAATAATTCTGTACATAGCAGCACTGGATTCACCCCTTTTCAGGTTGTATTTGGCCAGGGCTTTGTTCCTATTCACGAAGTTCCTCTAGAGCAACCACAGGTTTCGTCTATCTCTGACTGGAGTGAGCGGTTGCGGCACATTTGGCCTTTGGCACTTCGCACTTTGGATGCTGCGCACCGTGCGCATAAGAAACAGGCTGATGAGAAACGTTCTCAACCTTATCAGTACAAAGTGGGTGACCAAGTTTATCTCTCCACGAAGTTCCTTCAAACTACGCAGAAATCAAAGAAGTTGGGGCCTAAGTATGTTGGACCGTTTCCCATAATCAAGGTCATCAATCCTGTTTCGGTTCGCTTACAGCTACCCAAGCACCTCAACCGTGTATATCCTGTTTTCCACATTAATCTCATTAAACCTGTTCGTTTTTCATCTTTGCGTCCACCAGTGGATCCGCCACCTGCCCCCCTATTGATTGATGGTGAGCAGCATTTTGAGGTTCGGGAAATCTTGGACTCTCGTAGACAGTGGAACCGCCTTCAGTACCTGGTGGCTTGGAAGCATTTTCCTCAGTCTCATGCCGAGTGGGTGGACAAGTCCCATCTCCGGGCCCCCCAACTGCTTCGCCAGTTCTATTCTGCTTATCCAGACAAGCCCTAGCAGACTCTTGTTCCCGTCTTTCTCCCCCCCACTATTTTTCTTTTTCTGTTTTTTGTTGTTTGTCTGTTTGTTTCTGTTTTGTCGTTTTCCAGGCCTGACCACCTTTTTCCGGAGGAGGGCCGGATGTCAGCCTCTGCTTTGCTGCTGCTTCGGCTGCCATTGAAACGGGGGAGGGGGCATGGTATTTGGGAGGGGAATACTAATTGTGCTGGAGGAGGATCCTGGAGTTTGCTGCCTCTCTTGCTGTGCATGCGGAGGAGGTTTCCCGCCAAGGCCAACGGCACCGACATTCCATCTGGGTGATGCCTTTCGAAGTTATCTCACACCTGACACTTGGGAGAATTATGATTGGACTGTAACTGGGATGCCAAGGGGAGGGGAATGGGTTATTCTATATATCAATCGCTTTCGTGCCTAAATAATCAGTCTTTCGCTTTGCTACGCTTCTAATCATTTATAATTAGTAAAAGTACACTTGATTTCTATCAATGGAGTCTCATGGTTTTCTTTCCTAATTATTCAATGGAGGAGTGCTGACAGACAGCTTCACAAAGGTGCTGCATTTCATTTGACTGTAAGTTTTAATGGCTTATAATATGTGCTTGAACTATTTCAGCTCATATAAAAACAGTGATCTCATCATTAATTGATGGAAGAACGACATAATTCATAGTATGATTTCATTCCTAAATGAGACAGTGAGCCATAAAGTCAAATTTTGCTGTATGACTTAAAAGCATTCTTGCTTCCAGTGATATACAAACACTGACATTAAATGCTACTTCAGTGTTTAAATCTTTCTATTAGCAGGCATACATTTTCAGATACAACTCTTTAAAACTTAAATAGTGATCAACTCAACCAACTATAGCTATGTATGTTAGAAAAGTTATTTGAATTAATTTAGTTATGAGGGTTACTTTGTCCAAGGATATTTCATTAGCATCATCAAGCAACTCCATTTTAAAAATTATTTTAACTTTTAATACATTTGTAAAGTAAGTGAGTTTTAATTGTAGTTATTCTTGAAAAATAAAAATAGCAAGTAGTTGTACACTAATTGTCCAGTTCAGCAGAAATATATTTGCATGTACATATATGAGGGCAGTTAATAGCCTGATAAAAGGTCAGGGAAGCAGAATCAATTCTTTTGCTTGCACTTTCATTCTCATGGTAACATTATTGAACATTAATGTTGCAATTAACATTGCAATCAAAAAGCTAAAAATGGATACAAACTGAAAAAAGAAAAGAAAAGAAAGAAAGAAAGAAAGAAAGAAAGAAAGAAAGAGAAATAAAAGACTTCCTCCTTCAAAACAAGTATATACAATTTTGTTTATGTGTCACCTGTTCATAAAATATAACAAATGTTATCTTCTTCCTATATTACATTTCTTATCTATAAATATTTAAATCATCATTATTCAGACATGATCAGCAATAGCCCATTAAAGATCACTAAGGATAGCAACATATCTATTTTAATCTTAATCAAATAAACCAACTGTATATTCTTTCCTTTGTCATGTCTTTGGAGTCATGTTCAGTTACAGGACAGACTGCTTCAGTTATTTTCTTTTTGCCTCATTCCCCCCCCCCCCACTTCTTGCTGCTATTCCATCAAAGATTTCTACACTCCATCAAAGTATATGATTAGAGAACAAGCATCCAGATACTAAACTGACCAGCAAAGCTTAAGGAAATATTGGCAACAGTTATGCACATTTTGTAGGGAGAGAATTAAAATGTTACAGTAACAGTGTTTTTCCTCTTTGTAGAAGCAACATGATCATTTGGCTTCACATTCTGTGACTTTTGCCTGGAATCCAGTTATCCATGACCCCAGCTTGTTAACTGACTAAAACTTCATCTCTCCCTTTAGTTAGTATCATAAATCTTAGTCTTGACCTTGGATTGCTTCACTTGGAATTCATCTTTCTATGTTCTTATCTTCAAGTAATCCGTTTCCCCCCGTTTTTGCCTTTTTCTCCACTATCTCCTGCTACCTTGCTCTCAGAACTCAATGCCACAAATCCTCCCTTTAACACCACCTGTGATTAAGAACTGTATCTGGCTCCTGAATGAGTGTTAAGAAAACCAGGACATGAAATCCTTTTACTTTTAACAATCTTGATTCTTCAGCCACTCAAATAGTGTTCTAGAGATATGCTTATTTTTTTTCTTGGTCCCTTCTTACAAAATTCTTCACAATTTTGACATCTTTTTTGTAAATCCAATGTAAGGAAGTTATCTAGATTACTTTTTGGTTTGGTAAGGCATTTTCTTAGCTTGTTATTTTTAGATGCACTTTCAAATCAGTCTCAGACCTTTCCAGTAAAGCTTAGTTCTCTTCCATATAATCTCTGAAACACAGTCTGTCTATAATGGCTGATATTTAAAAAAAATAACTTCTGGTTCCACTGTTCACAAATAATCTTCAATACATCCAATATTAAAATATTTTTATTTCATATTAGTCAAATTTAAGTGATCTTTTCTTTTAATTTTAATATTTAATTGGTTCCTTTAGTGACCAATCTTCAAAAGTCATTTCATTTGTTTTTTTTTAAGAATTCAAAACAAGAGTTTGTCCTTGGTAAGAATTTTTATAATTCGCTTCAAAATCTTATTTTAAATGCTGTACATCTGGCCCTTAAGTCCATTTATATCTTTACAAAATCAATATTATTATCACTTTATGCTGTTTATTAAAAAAAGTTCTTAATCTTTTGTAAGACTTATTTTGGTAAGGATTGAAGAAACTCACTCAATATGTAAAATCTTCAGTATCAAGATTCTTAATGTCTAAAACCAGTTAACAAATAATTTCCAAAAGTGATTAAGAAAGAAAATGTGTGAATCCTGTGTTCTTTTTAAAGTTCCAAACTACAGTTTGGACTTCTTTGATTTCTCAGTGCTCTGGAGACTTCTCTTTTGCACTCTCCTCATGAAAAGCAGCTCTCAGAAGCATTTAGGGGTAACTCAATTGTTTCCTTGTCCAGAGCAGAGAGACCCAAAGACCAGCTGGATGGCAGGAGGCCAGATATCCTAACACTGGCAGAGCGGAAAGTGGTAAGATCTTTTTCTTTTGTGAGCTTCTGTTTCCTCATTTGCTGGGAAGCTCACGAAACAGAAGCTCATGAAAGAAATGGCAGAGATCTGACCTGGGACGTTGGCGCACATGCCAGAAGAGAGGTTCTGGTTCTCCATTATGGACCTAAAGGCAGGCCAAGAAGCAATAGATGGAAACAAATCAAAGATATTTTTTAGATATTTTATTAATATTTATAGGCCGCCCTTTTCCCCGCGGGGACTCAGGGCGGCTTACATAAAATAGGGAGGGGGGGGTATAAACAATAAACATAAAACAGTACATAAGAGTAAAATAGTACACAACATTCATTCTTCATTCGGGTGGGGACAGATTGTGATCTTATCCCCAGGCCTGACGGGATAGCCAGGTCTTTGGGGCTGTGCGGAAGGTCTGGACGGTGGTGAGGGTACGAATCTCCACGGGGAGATCATTCCAAAGGGTCGGAGCTGCTACTGAAAAGGCCCTCCTCCGTGTAGTTGCCAGTCGGCACTGACTGGCAGATGGTATTCGGAGGAGGCCCAATCTATGTGATCTTATAGGTCGCAGGGAGGTAATTGGCAGGAGGCGGTCTCTCAAGTACGCAGATCCACTACCATGGAGGGCTTTATGGGTGGTGAGTAGCACCTTGAAGCGCACCCGGAGATCAACAGGTAGCCAGCGCAGCTCGCGGAGGATAGGTGTTATGTGGGCGAACCGAGGTGCACCCACAATCACTCGCGCGGCCGCATTCTGGACTAGCTGAAGTCGCCGGATGCTCTTCAAGGGCAGCCCCATGTAGAGCACATTGCAGTATTCCAGCCTAGAGGTCACAAGGGCCTGAGTGACTGTTGTGAGAGCCTCCCGGTTCAGGTAGGGTCGCAACTGGCGTACCAGGCGAACCTGGGCAAATGCCCCCCTGGTCACAGCTGTCAGATGGTGGTCGAAAGTCAGCTGTGGATCCAGGAGGACTCCCAAGTTGCGAACCCTCTCTGAGGGGTATAAAATTTGACCCCCCAGCCTGAGCGATGGAACACTAGCCGAATTATTGGGAGGGAAACACAACAGCCATTCGGTCTTCTCCGGGTTGAGTACAAGCTTGTTAGCCCTCATCCAGTCCCTAACAGCTTCAAGACCCCGGTTCACCACGTCCACTGCTTCATTGAGTTGGCACGGGGCGGACAGATACAACTGAGTATCGTCCGCGTATTGGTGGTATCTTAACCCGTGCCTCCGAATGATATCGCCCAGCGGTTTCATGTAGAGAGAGAGAGATCAACTAGGAAATAAGAGAGAGATCAAATAAGAGAGAGATCAACTAGGAAATAAGGACAGATTTCCTGACAGAACAATTAATCAGTGGAATGACTTGTCTTCAAAAGTTGTTGGCGTCCCATCACTGGAGGTTTTTAAAAAGATTGGATAATCACTTTTCTGAAATCAGGGGTGGGTTCTGACAGACATTACTGCCAGTTCACTCATGTGTGTACTTTGTGCATGCTTGCATGCTTGCGCAGTGCAATTAAAATTGTTCTGCGCATACGCAGAACTCAAAAACAAGATGGCGGCACCTATTACACCACTCAGAGAACTGGTTCGGGGGTGTGGTAGGCCTGGGTCACTGCCGGTTTCAACGACCCAGGCCGCCAAACCACTACTGGTTCAGCTAATTGGGCCAAACTGATAGGAACCCACCACGTCTGAAAAGGTATAGAGTGTCCTGAGCAGGGGGTTGGACCAGAAGATCTCCACAGTTCGTTCCAACTCTGTTTTTCTGTTAATGAAAGTGCCTTTCTGTTAAAGTCAATTCTCGACAAAATGTCTTGTGTTATGTTGGACTTATGATTATCCATAAGTACCCACAATAATTGTTGAGAACTCATGAAAGGCTTTTAAAATGCCAGACTTCTAATGCTAAAAATAAAAGATACTGCACTACTACTGTATATTCTTTCAGAGAAGAAGCAGCTGAAATTTCACAACTCAAGCATGGGAACAATAGGCCAACAGAGTTTTATGAGAAAGATCAGAGTTGGACAGGAATGCTGACTTTCATCTACATAGACCAAACATCAAGATAATTTTAGCATTTTTTTTCTTGTTTGAGAAAGGCATGACTCCAAACTTTCTTAAAGTGTAACATAGGGACTATCTTTTAGGTCAAACCTTCTCTAAACAAAAAGACCGCCAAGTTACCAATTGACTTATGTAAAGCCAGCAGGAGAGACAATGCTTTCCATTTATTGCACAGTGTGTCAAATGTATGATAGGTTACCTGCTGGGGATAAGTCACGAGTATTCAGTAGACCTAACTTCTAGTCTCTCAGAGACAAAATTTGTATCCTTGAATCAAGGTGGTTGAACTTTAGATGGTTGACAAAACTTTATAAAAGGTATTCCTACTCCAAGAATACAGGTCTCTGTACTGTCATAGGCAAAGAAGGTTTCATGGGAAAAATACTTTTCGAATCTAAAGAAAATGTTTTTATAGGATAAACCAATTCTTAGGTGATAAAACCACATAGTTTTATGCCAAGGATAGTCCACCACGAGATGGAAAGCTGTTAAAGGTGGGTAATTTGATCATTCAAATCATATGGATTTGTGACATTTCTGTATATTTCAGGATGACTTG
Organism: Thamnophis sirtalis; assembly: GCF_051295495.1. Lineage (NCBI taxonomy): Eukaryota > Metazoa > Chordata > Lepidosauria > Squamata > Natricidae > Thamnophis > Thamnophis sirtalis. The sequence goes on along the minus strand of NW_028261390.1, from coordinate 31,498,323 downwards.
CGTGCTTGATGCTTCAAGGCATGTAGGTAAATTGCTTGACAATGATGAGACAAAGATGGCAGACATTAAAAGAGCCGAGGTGGCATAGTGGTTAGGGTGCAGTACTGCAGGCCACTTCAGCTGACTGTTATCTGCAGTTCAGCGGTTCTAATCTCACCGGCTCAAGGTTGACTCAGCCTTCCATCCTTCCGAGGTGGGTGAAATGAGGTCCCAGACTGTGGGGGCGATATGCTGACTCTGTAAACCGCTTAGAGAGGGCTGAAAGCCATATGAAGCGGTATATAAGTCTAACTGCTATTGCTATTACCATCCCTCCTTTTATGAAACCTAAGTAAATGAGCTAAATCTACTTTTATATAATGTATAATAATTAATGTAAGGCTACATTAACAGAATCTTGTAAGTTTCTGTTACAAGAAGAAATTTGTAAGTTCAAAAGTACATAACTTCCCATCACCACTGCTTGATCCAATAGGACAGGTCATTTCTAAGTTACTAGGGTTTCCTATTTATTTTGTCTGATTGTTTCCTTGGCTGCATCTCTTCTCCCCTTTCCACAAGGTCATTCCTGATGTGACTAATGATATGCATAAAAGGAAGATAGTGTGGTGGACTGGAGTGAAGTGGCAGTTTTCAGAAAAGAAGGAGCACATTTGAAGGATGAGGTGGTTGAGAGAAGAGACAACACAACCCCGACCTGAAGAGGAGACAGGAAGAAAGTTAGGACACTTCCTAGAATCTCCCAGGGTATACCCATTAGGGTGAGAAGAGCAAGCATTTAATTTGGCAAAATTCTGTCTATTGTATGTATATAAATAACTTTGGCTGGATTGTTCTATGCCATTCTGGGGCTTACATCCATTTCATGATAGACCATGTCTATATTGGCACCAATTATAATGGAAAATATAGTCAGCCAGTCCAACTTTAGAATGCTAAGTAGCAGACTGAAATCTAGAATAGCTACAATACCTTTCTTAGAAATGCTACCAGTTTTACCTAAAGGACCAGGCAGTCTAAGCTAATGGGCTCTAATGAGATATGAAGCACCAGATGGAAGTGTTTGGATTTGTTAGTTTTGGGCACTTCTTGAAAAAAAACCAAAGCTACACAAGCTATATTGAACCAAAATTAAATCACATAGTTGACACATAATTCCAAAAGGGGCTCAGCAGCTTTATAATTTTAGATTTCTGGAAAAAATTAAAAGTTGGGGATTTGTTGGTTAACTGGAACCTGAGGCATATTCTTAGTTTATTAGATTTGTTTTACTTTGGTAATCAATCAAAGAAATTTGGCTTAGAGGATTCAAGGAAGTTATACATGCAAAATGGTATAATCTAAATCTGTCACAAACTTCCAAAGCTAGGTTTCTGTTCTCAAGTTCAAGAAAGAATATACATGATTTCCAGCAGAATTTAACTGCTATTCCAAGGGATGATTATCATATTTTTGACTAATCAGTCCATTTTTGGCTTATTGAAAATATGAGACCTCCCTTTTTGTTTTTCTCCTCCTTTCAATGCCTTCTTAATATGCTTTATTCTGGTTTGATTAGGTCAATATAAAGAAAGAAAAAAAGGTTACATATATTGAATTGTATACACTTCCAAATGGTGTTAATATGCCACCAATAGATATGTGTAGTTAAAAAAAATGCAAGTTCTATTACATTAGATAAAATTGTTTGTAAAAAACATGTTATGAGAAAAATGTGGGACACCTCATTTCAAGTTTACCCTTAATCATGGAAATCACTGAAAATCACTGGATTACATTGGAATCCAATGTAATTATTCTTTCTTGGATCAAACTATTTGAGAGTATTGCTGTAGTAGTAAAGATAGATTTCCATGGAAGTTGCTTTTTTCTCTAAGACAATGTGCATATAACTTTTCATATAAGTTGTTATTTTAAATTAAAAAATAACAGGAAAGAAATTGGAAAATCTGGGAAAATGTGGAACTGGATAAAAATGAAATGGAATCCTGGTTCAACAGGAAAGATACACACAAATGCTACTATACAGATTCATTTTAGATATCTCCATGTCAGGACTACATTGTTTTTTTCTGTTCAACATCTTTGGGCCAGAAGTGATATGTATTTCATAAATAGCACTTGGAAAAAAGGTACATGGTTTTTTCTATCCTTTTAAATCCTTGCTTTCTGCAATAGAATTTCTTCCCAATTTTCAGTGTCTTACTCCTGTATCTGCTTCTACTTCTGCTAGAGCAAGCTGAAGCAATAAGCTTTGATTTTCTTTCAGAGATTTGATACACTATCATGTCCAGTGCTGGAAATCTGGAGTACTTCTAACTTTACTAAAAGCACTTGCATTTGTGTAATGTTCTTCTTGTAAAATATGCCATTAACTAAAATGCTGTGCTACACTGGTTTATCCTACCTCTACATGTTACTAGATTACAGGTTTTAACAATTTAACACAGTAGTTATCATCTACGGTAATGTATTTTGGGATCTGAATCTCTTAATTCTCTTTTCACTCTTAATGATTTTTGCATTTTATTTACATCTCAATCAAAGGATGGGTGAAAACAAATTCATTTGGGGAAAACATTTATGGATTTCTGGCATTCAATTGTGCTAATTTCCTACTTATCTTCTGAGGTAAATTGAACCAAAATAAAATACATTTTAATTGCTTGTGTTAGTTGAGATTATTGCTCTAAATCGCTATTCTGAGTGAACTGCAGAGGCACTAGATATTTTTCTATCTTAAATTATAGTAATAGTGAACTGCTATTTTTTAAAAATATCTTTAAACTAAAGATATTTCTATCTCTTGTGAGTTATCTTTACTGTAATAGATGGCTCTTCTTTTTTCCATGAGTCTTATACTCTTGACCTTTTGTTGAGAAAAGATATGCTATATCTTTTCAGTAAAGTCAAACCATTCACTAGTTCCATTAATATTTATGGGTCCTTAGTGCTCTCTGAGCTTGATTGCTTTCTTGAAGACTAACACTGATGATATTACCTATTTGGATAATGAAATGTCTGCAAGAAACAACTAAACTCAAAGCACACCAAGGGCCATTCATTTCAAGCAATGAAATTCAATTTTTTTTACTACCGGTTCTGTGGGTATGGCTTGGTGGGTGTGGCAGGGGAAGGATACTGCAAAATCTCTATTCCCAATCCACTCTAAGGAAAGGATACTGCAAAAACCCAATTCCCTCCCCGCTTCTGGGGGAAGGATATTGCAAAATCTTCATTCTCACTCCACTCTGGGGACAGCCAGAGGTTGTATTTGCTGGTTCTCCGAACTACTCAAAATTTCTGCTATTGGTTTTCCAGAACCTGTCAGAACCTGCTGAATTTCACCTCTAATTTCAACCTTGAGCTATAAATATTCTCCATTATTGGAATATGAGTTACTCTGAAATATGCTTACAAATATGCTTGCAATATGCAATATGAAATATGCTTGCAAACCCTAACCATATGTAATGAGGATTAAGATTTTTTTGCTCCTCTTTCTTTCCTCTTACTTTTTGGTGAAGTGCTTTCAGTCTGGGTTGTGGCTGGGAAATAGTAACCTATCTGTAATCTCTAAAGAGAATAATTCCTCTTTACTTAAAATTGGGCACTAATATACAGCACTTACAAAAATAAACTCTTCCTGTAGCAGACAAGGAGAAAATGTTTGTATAAATAAAGTTTTTAGAAATACAGATTGGCTAGGATGTTTGTTCAAATCCTTTTTACAGCCCATGGCTGAATGGCAAACTCATTCAGGAGGGAAGGACAAAATATTAGAATTACTTTGTAACAGAAATGTTCGGCCCTATCTTTGTTACATTTCATGCTGTCAGTGTGGAGAGTACCTCAGACACAGGCTTATTAATGGCTTGAAAATATAGATGGTTTATTTTAGACCCCAACAAATGGTTTTTTTCTTCAGAACAGTTCATTCTTTCTTAATAGTATGGAATTGCTTCTTACTTTATTCCAAGGGTGAAAGCAAGAGCGTAAATGTAGAGCTCCAGATGCTTTAGACTACAGTATGCTGGTTTTTTTAAATACAATGGAACTTTGGCAAACCCTTGTAACAAAGAATGAGGGAAGGGAAAAGAAGATTTTATGGAACAAAGTTTTTGCTTTTAAAAAACAGATGGTTTCTGAAACACTTTGCCAACCCACACAATTCATTCCAAGTGCACACTGCAGAGCTTTCTCTTCCAATTCTATTTCTACATTTAAAGTTTTTAAGGCTTTTAAAAAAACCCACACAGTCTTTATTTTATTCTCCATGTGACCAGCTCTGGGTCTAACGGCTGAAAAGAATGTGGTTTAAAAAAATAAAAACAAATTACACAGGAGAAAAAAATGTTTTTCTTTTTCTTTTTAAAAAATGAGCTATTTTTAATGTGAAGCTCTTCAGATACTTTCCCCCCTTTTTCTCTTTTTCCATATTCAGAAAATTTTTCTATCATATCATCAAATATTTATATATTAATTATCATATTACTTCAGCTATATATCCAAATTGCTATCAAGCATCTTAACCTTGGAAAAAAATTCTTATGTACAAGTCACATGTAAATGAAGCCTGTTTTTCTCTTTTCTAACTCTTTCACTCACTGATACATTCACTTTTCCAAACATAATTTTCCATGCCAAAAAGAAAAGAAAATAAATAAACTATCTAATAACTTAGCTATTTGAGAAGCATGGTGGCTCAGTGAATTAATGACACTGGAGATGGTCTCTGCTCCAGCGGTTTGAGTCCTAGCCCTGTATGTAGGTGTGAGCTCCTGTCACTCACATCACCTAAATGACGATTTATTTCAACCCCTGCTGGATTTTATCTTTCTTTCTGTTTTTTCCCCCCTTTGATCTGTTGGAAGAAAAATCCATCTGGTTTAGTTCCAAGTTGGGAGAAAGATGCTGGAAACAACATGGAGGCTGTTTGGAAGAAAGATTTAATGGTCTGGTGTTTATGGTTCTGGTGCAGCTGAAAAAATGGTTGGATGAGTGGATGGATCTTTATAGGTTTCTGTGACTTTGAAATTTGAACTGTCCTGGGGGTGGTGTAATGAAATATCCTGTCTTGAATGGATTACCAAATCTCCATTTCTGAAAGCTGGACTCCTCAGTTTCTGCTTGGTAGCAGGGAGACTGGGGCTGGTTTCTACCTCCCTTAAGATTTTTCCCATTTCCCCTTTAGGGAAAATATTATATCCTGTCTTTTTTAATATTTTCTAAAATATTTCATTCTTCTGGGGTGGAGTGGGGCTTCCCACAAATGATTACATACAGTACAGTTGAATCAAACCAGGTTTCCATTGAAAAGGGTGGATATAGATGTGGTTTGACAATGAAGATAATGATTACCCTTAATTTATAACTCAATAACTATATAGTATTTCAGGTTCAAAGAAGATATGTTGTTTGCATTTTGTGTCAAGCTCTGAACCACAGAGTCTAACATAACACTGGAAGTTCATTGTTGTAATAAGTGGTTGTTATTCTGTGATTCTGCTCATGGTTTTCTATCAGTTTTTTGCTGTGCCTATCTTTAAAGCTAGTGGAAACTTCATAGCACAGGATCAGCCAGAGGTTCTGTCCACAGCCATAGCTTCTAATTTGCCTGGATAGAATTTACAGTGGTGTAGGATCTTTCTCAACATCCTTGCAACACTTGCATGGACCACCTCAAGGTCTCTTCCCAATCCCCAGTACACCATAGAGCAACTGGCAAGGCATATGGTGATTATACCTTCTTCTTTTTTCTTATAAAGTTTTTTTTTATTTTTTTATTTTCATAACGTATAACCACATGTATACTATTACATAGCCAACATCATATTATATTATTAAATGTTTACATCAATTCATCTTGCCACCAACACCCAAAAACAATTAAACAATTATTGACCCTTCTGCTCTCCATACACCAAATTTGTACCTTATCCGTCACTTTCTTCTCCCTCTCTCCTCCTCCTCCCTACCTCCTTTCTTCCCTCTGTCATCCTTCTCTTCTCTACTTCCCCTTCCTCTCTCCTTTTCCTTTCTCCCCTTTCCACTCCTTCTTTCTCTCCTCCTCTTCCCCCATCCCTCTCTTCTTCCCTTACCTCTCTCCTCTATTTCACACTCTTCATCTCATTCACTTGGTGTATTTCAGCTTCTGAGCGAGCTTCATTTTATGTTGATGGTATTTATAATTCCTTTTCAATCTGCATATTTAATTTTAACATATATATCTTCCTCCTCTTTTTTTAAAAAAGAAGAAAAGTATACATACCATATTTTTCAGAGCACAAGATAAACCTTTTTCCCACAAAAAAAGAGGCTGAAAACCTGGGTGTGTCTTATACACCGAATAGATCATTTTTTGCCTCCTGAAACCCTGCCCCCTACACCAAAATGGCTGTGCACTGTTGTAGGAGGCTTTTAGAGAGCTCCTGGGGTTTGGGGAGGGCAGAAATGGGCAAAAAACATCCCTTTTTTGCTCAATTTTGCCCCCCCAGCCCCCAGGAGTGCACTATAAGCTTCCTAAAGGCTATCCATTTTTGGTCAAAAAAGGACCTGTTTTAATGAAAAATGGGCCATTTTTTCTTTGTCCTCCCCCCCCCCCAGAGCACTCTACAAGCCTCCTAAGAGCTATTTGTGCCCTTTTTTGGAAAAAAAGGGAGGTTTGCAGAGTACAAAAACTTTTTCTTATTTGTCTCTTCAAAACCTTGGTGCGTCTTATACTCCAGTGCATCTTATACTCCGAAAAATACGGTATATAGTAATTGTATTTTTAAACAAACCCCCCCCCCCCAGCCTATTTTTGGTCGAGATGTAGACCTGGTTACAATTCCCAGCTATTCTCATCATTGTAGTTATATAATTGTGCATCCTTAGTGCCCCAAATTGGTGATTCTGTCTTTAAATCTCAATAATTTCCCATTGTATGTATATTTCATGTTACCTCTCCATTTTTCCATATCTTGGCTTAGGTTACCCATAATTGTCTTTAAATAAAAATCCTTACTGTCAATGTTCATTATAATTCCCTTAATCTATTATATAGAATAACAAGTGATACACATTTCACTTTGTTCATCATCTTAAAAGTTCTATATATGTCCATGTTTCGTATATTTTAACCCATGCTTAATTGTCCTTCCATTGTCATATTCAATTAATTAGCAACTCAATTTAATTATCATGTATAAACATGAATCACAGACCTCTGCTTTACAATCTCCCCATAACAGTTTCATATTTGTCCTTATTCCATATGTTTTAACCTTTATTTAATTATCTTCCATTATCATATTCAAACAGTTAGCAACTTGATTTTATTGTCATGTTTAGGAGTAAACCACATATCTCAGGTTTATATTTCCCCATATCACAATTTATAATTGCCTGATTTTTTCCTAGTAAGTCTTTGTCCCAATTCTCTATTCCTGTCTTCTCTCTTTTCTTTGTTTTGACACATCCACCCTCTTCAATTTTCCTCAAGCCACTATCAAACCCAAAGAAATCTTTTATAGTTCCCTTTGTTGGGCGGTAATCCCTTCTTCAGTTTTCCCTATGTCACTGTCAACTTCCATAAGGTCTTTTGTCTGCTTTTTATTTCCTTTTATTGGGAAACATACCCACTTTTCAATTTTCCCTATACCATTGTCGAACCCAATTAAATTTTTTGTCTGCTTTTTATTTTCCACCATTCCTTCATTATCCCTCTCCCCTTCTTCCTTCATTTTTTATTCAGTTCCTGCTTTTCTGAGTTCAAAATTCCATTTAGATTTGATTTTAATGATTTATGCATATTTTTTATAATTTCATGTAGTTCTTCAAATTCCCATCTTTCCATAATGTCCAGTTCCAAAGTTACAGTTAATTATACAGTTCTTATTTCAGAGTTGTGGTCCACCTTAAGTTTAGTTATTTCAACTGATGTGGAGAAGAAGTGTGTCGGGAGCCATCTTAGTCTTTTGTTCTTCATTAATGCCCAGTTCCAAAATTGCAGTTAGTTATACAGTTCTTATTTCAAAGTTCTGGTCCACCTTAAATTTAGCTAATTCAGCTAAAGTGAAACAGAAGAGAAGCAGGAACCATCTTGATCTTTTGCAGAGAAAAAAAACTTTTCCCAATTCTTGATTTTATTATTTTTCCCTTGTTACCTTTCACCTCTCATTGGTTATAGTTGCTCAAAATATATTAATTAGAACAAATTTGCATACTACCAAACTGGGGTATGTTTCTCTTCACCTCCTGCTTTTCCAAGTTCTGATTTATGGCAGTTGATTAATTAAATCTTCCCACAAAGGCAAGATTAGGTTATCAGTTTTCAGTGAGAAAATAGTGCTTTTCTCTTGATTTTTTTCTACCTCTCATTAATTGGAGTTGCTTAAGATATATTAGTTAGAAGAGATTCAGATGCAGCAAACTTCCTAGGTATTTTTGGTTTCTATTTCAAATCCAAAACCAAATTTAGAGTTTGCATTTGAGTGGGTTTGTCACTTTTCTCCTTTCTCCTTTCAAGCAAATGGCTTTTGGGGGGGGCTAGTGATTCAACCTTACATTTTTCCAGTCTTTCTTTCTTTCTTTCTTTCTTTCTTTCTTTCTTTCTTTCTTTCTTTCTTTCTTTCTTTCTTTCTTTCTTTTTCTTTCTTTTTGCCAAAATCCATATCTGTCCATTAATATTATTTATACTCTCAAGATTCTTTGCCTTTTCCAAGTTTGATTTATGACTGTGGGTTAATTGGCTTCTTATCTTTCATCTCGTCCTGGATGCTTCTGTTCAGTTGCTTTGGTTGGAAGCCAGCTTCTTGTGCAGCCATGTTGTCATGCTGCTGCCCTGACTCCAATTCAGAGAGCAAATCTCTGACCTGTGAGAGACCTGTTGCTTGCCTCTGGGTTTGATGAGACACTGCCCCTTCTTTGCCCCCCCTCCAGGGGGCTTCTGATCCAAAAAGGATCTCAGAATTGGTTTGTCAGACAGGGTTCATGTGAGGCTCTTCAGAGCTCACCCCCACCCTACGTCTGTTCAGCTGGAGATCTTCCAGTCGAATCTGGTGATTGTACCTTCTGATAACAATGCCAACCCACCACATCTGTGTTCTAATAATCAGGGACTCAGTGCTGGTGGACTTCAGAAATTCAAGGAAAAAGAAGGGTACCTCCATTTCTCAAAATGTTCTTCTAGTATCAACCAAAATCAAATAATTAGAATGAGAACAGTACTATCCTACCCACCAATGCATTTTCAGCTGCGGTTGTGTACTTTCATTCACTTTTCAAGAATTTATTCAGCAGAATAATATCTTGTTTACATACACTTAACCACTTCTTTGACAATCCAGCTAGAATATTTCTTTTAAAAATCATACCTTTTCTACATGCCACAGGGCATGATGTTTGTACAATGAGTAAAAAAAAAATTAAATGGCTAACACTGTTCCAAGAGAGTTATTTTTTAGTGACTGAGGAATACTTATTTAACTGCTTTCAAGTTAAAAGACTGCTTGTTTTTATTAATGCTTGGATTGAGCTGAAGTGCAACAGGCTTCAGCTTTACCCAAAGGAAGACTGAATGGCTTTAGGTGTTTGGACCTCCTAGTTCTGGGGATTTTTGGATGTTGTGGCACTGCCTGAAACAGAATTATTGTGCAATCTTCTGGACTCAGGGTTCCTGCTCAAACATCAGGTGGTGACCATAGTTAGAAAGGACTTTATACAGCTTCATTCTATGCATCAGCTGTCCGTCTTCTAGATCAGCGGTCCTGTTCATGGTTACTCTAATCTATGGGGCTGTCCTTAAAGAGCATTTGGAAGATTTGGTGGTGCAGTATGCAGTGACCCAGGAAATTAATGATATTGATTATTTGGTGCATGTGACATCACTTCTCTGCAAACATGTTAGTTACAAGATGTCATCATATTACAATTTAAGGTTCTGGAAATCACTTTTAAAGCCCCACATTGTTTGTGCCAGGTTACTTATAGCACTGTATCTTCCCTGTTATTTCTATCCATTTTCTCTGATCTGGCAAGTGGAGCAGATATCATCAGCCAAGAAAAATGTTTATTGCCAGGGCTCAAAGAAAGCCTTTTCTACCCTGGCACTTATCCTCTAAAACATCAACTGCCCTGAGATTAGATTGGCTTCTACCTTGCCAGTCTTCCACAAGACTTTGAAGACTTGATTATGTGTAACGCCTATAGGATGTGACCCATTTCTTGGACTTTTTATGATTCACCAGCTGCTGCATACTTGTTATTCTATTTATTTATATATTTTTATTTGTTTTTACTTTGTGAGCTGCTCAGAATCATGCATTTAATATGGGCAGACATGTAAATTGAATAAATAAATAAAGTGGTATGTGAAGTCATGCATGTATTGACTTTATTTTTGTATTTTCGTCCTATAATGTATGTGTGATACAAACAATCATGAAAATCTTTTTATTCTATAACAGTGATGGCCAACCTTTTCGGCACCGAGTGCCCAAACCAGAATGTGTGTGCATGTGTGCACGCTGGAGCACCAGAAACCCAAAGACCGGCTGGCCAGTGCATATGCACATACTGGCCAGCTGGTCTTTGGGGTTCCAGCACACACATGCATGCCAGCCAGCTGGTTTTCACATCTGCCAGAGCACTGAAAACCTGAAGACCAGCTGGCTGGCATGTGCATGCCTGTTTTCTGGGCGTTTTTGGGGCCATTTTCCAGTGCTTGGCTTTTTGGTGGTTTCTGGTACTCTGGCCAGCAAGTATGCACATGCTGGAAACCCGAACATCAGCTGCCAGTGCACATGCCAACAGAGAGGGATCTGTGTGCCACCTGTGGCACATGTGCTATGGGTTCGCCATCACAGTTCTATAACATGCGGTATTTTTTTTAAAAAAGACACGAATAAAAAACTTATTAACATACTGTAGATCCTTATTTTCTCTACTATCTGCACTATTGGAGCAAATGTCCATTAATTCCTTCTATTTTCTCCTTATTTCTCTCCATGTGGATTATATGCAACACTATTCCTGTTCAATTCACAAATCTCACAAAGAATGTTGTTACAGTTACACATATCACCCCATCACCATCCAACCCCCCTCTCATTTCCTACAGCATGCCCATCCACCAAGTGTGGCAGCCCTGAAGATCCAAGGAAAAAGATGGCCTCCAGGGCTGACAGCACAGGGTTGGGAATTGTAAGAGAAACAGAGAAATGTTTAGGAAATGTTATGAATCTTGATTCCATTCCATTTACAAAATGAAAATTATATCTTAAACTTAATTTTGTTACAGCTAGATAACTACATTGCCCATGTTCAGTTCTAAGAAATGGATGAATGATATTTTTAGAGTACTTCCCATCAATATTCAAAAGCATACATTATCAATCCTAATTAATCTTTTTTTGATTGATGTCATCTTTGCCAGAGACTTGTATAATGCAATCCACTTCATTCATTCATTGGAAATTCTGGGTAATATCATTTTTCTACTTGTGATCCACCTACATTTTTATCATGTCTTCTTTACTCTTTTTTTCTTTTCCCACAAACACAAAATGTGTTTTAATGTGAAAACTATGCAATGCAATTTCACTGACAGCTGTAGCAACTAGGCAACTTGGAACTCCACACTAATTTCAAATGTCTCTTTAAGCAAACACTTAAAATCATTCTATATTAATGTATTCCTTGGAGAAAATGGAAGGGAGCAAGAGAGGAATAAAAAATAGTATAAGAAAAAGTAAAGATGGGAAAAAGAATGTAATAGAGACTAAAAGATTGCCAACAAGAGAAAACTGTGACCCTATCTACTTCAGTTTCTGATTACATCTCAGATAATTTCTGACCCATCCATCTATTGGCATATGTATTCTCCTAACATATAATGATGCAATATGTGTATTGAGAGTAAAAATGATACCATACATGATTTACAAGCCTCTGATTTGACTTCTACTTAAATAGGTTTTCCAAGTAATTTCCAAGGAAAGGTCTTAAGTATGCTATAAAAAAACAACCTAACAGGTGAAAAGAATTCAGTGCCATCATTTTCAATCTGCTAGATCATGATCTGAAGTTGGTGTTGTCAAAGGCAAACCCATTAAATACAAACACTTTGATTCACTCAAGAAAATAGCCATTTCCCTCAATCACAGGCTTTCTATTGTCACCATCTGCTTGCTCAGGTCTTGAGAACATCACATTCTGTGTCCTACCATTAAACTTTGGCAATCTGTGTGCTGCTTTCTCCAATTAACTGTAGCAATCTATGTGTTACTGTCAGCAGTTGCCAGCAGACTTATTATTGGAAAGGCTGAAAATTACTGTGAGAAGTTTGTCCAGCTTTTCTTTACTTCTTCAGAACATAGAGGAAGCTAAATCATTCTGGTTGGTAAAAAATATTCTTGTGTTGTCTACTTTGGGGGCATTCAAATATATATATATATATATATATAGAGAGAGAGAGAGAGATAGATAGATAGATAGATAGATAGATAGATAGATAGATAGATAGATAGATAGATAGATAGAGATAGAGATAGAGATAGAGATAGAGATAGAGATAGAGATAGAGATAGAGATAGAGATAGAGATAGAGATAGAGATAGAGATAGAGATAGAGATAGAGATAGAGATAGAGATAGAGATAGAGATATAGATATAGATATAGATATAGATATAGATAGATAGATAGATAGATAGAGATAGATAGATAGATAGAGAGAGAGAGAGAGAGAGAGAGTGATAGAGATAGAGATAGAGATAGAGATAGAGATAGATAGATAGATAGATAGATAGAGATAGATAGATATAGATAGAGATATAGATAGAGATAGAGATATAGAGATAGATAAATAGATAGATAGATAGATAGATAGATAGATAGATAGAGATATATAGATATAGATATAGATATAGATGATATAGATATAGATATAGATGATATAGATATAGATATAGATATAGATATAGATATAGATATAGATATAGATATAGATATAGATATAGATATAGATATAGATATAGATATAGATATAGATATAGATATAGATATAGATATAGATATAGATATAGATATAGATATAGATATAGATATAGATATAGATATAGATATAGATATAGATATAGATATAGATATAGATATAGATATAGATATAGATATAGATAGATAGAAAGAGATAGATAGATAGATAGATAGATAGATAGATAGATAGATAGATATTATATATCTATATCTATATCTATCTATCTATCTATCTATCTATCTATCTATCTATCTATCTATCTATCTATCTGTTGTATTTGTGCTGATAAATAAATAAAGGGAGACTAGTATAGATCTATTTCAAGCTATTTAGCTCTCATCAGCTAGCCATACCCTTACTGGGATTAGAACCTGTGCTGTATTGCATTTTAGGCAGATGTGTTAACCACTAAGCCACGGAGTTCTTCTCCTTATCAGCTGAGCCAGGGAATAGGTATGTATTTAAAGTTACAACCCATGGTATGCCCAAATATGGGAGGAAGTCCACTGCTTCCATTCTCTGTCCATCGGCTCGTCACAAGAGACCATCCAGACAGAAACCCAATATTTTTTTACTGTTGCCTTTGTTACATTTGTGTTGTATTTAATACAATGTATGTAATAAAGGGAGACTAGAATAGATCTATTTCAAGCTATTTAGCTTTTTTATAATCAAAATTCTTTGCCAATTGGATCAGGCAATTGTAACATATTCATTTTCTAAATTCATTATTTTCCAAATAGCAATTAAGTTTCAACAACAGTTAATAGAAGTATCAATAACATGTTCATCATTGACCCACAATTCAGTTTCAAATTCAGTTTTTGTATACTCAAAATAATGGCTTTTCTTAACTAGATTAAATCTTTCTATTTGTTGCAAATATGTGAAGCAATGACAAATTCTCCTTCCAAATCCAGTTCTTTTTTCAATTTCAAACTGGATTCATCTTGAGTAAAGCATAGTAGCTCACCATAGATCCACCATATTGGCCTTACTACTTTTGCTTTTCTTTTTTAAAAAAAGTTTCTTGGGGTGACAATTAAAAAGGTATTTTAGGATGGAGCCTTGTTTTATATGTAATCTAAAGTCAGGATGGCACGTACAAATAATTGAAAATTATTTGTAAAATCTGCATTCACCTAGACCAGTGGTTGGTTCTGGATCCCGGTGCAGCCGGTATGCTGTGCATATGGCTGGGCATCCTAGATGGGCACGTGCACTGCACATGCATGCATACTCCACCACCCTGCAGCACCCAGCTGCCCTGCTAAGGTCGTGCAAGGGCCAAATGTTGTGTGCAGGTGCGCAATGGGCCAGTCGCAGTATTAAACGCCCATAAAACGCGGGCGGGTGGGCCAAACGAGCCACAGTACCAGTATGTTGGCTGCTTCTCCCAGCTACTCCCAGTACGACTATACCGGGCAATACGGCCCGGAACCCAGCACTAACCTAGATCCATGCACAATGTTCCTCCAGGCCTTCCTTTCCTCCACCATCCTCTGGAGACAATTTAAGCTCATGCATACTGCTTCGGTGACTCCATCCAGACACCTTATTTTGCCCTCTATAGTCCCCAGCATTAGGCTCTTCTCCAGTGAGTCCTTCCTTCTCATTAGGTGGGCAAAATATTTGAGTTTCATCTTCAGGTTCTGGAGTTCTAAAGAGCAGTCACTGTTGATCTCCTCAAGGACTGACTGGTTTGATCACCTTGCAATCCAGGCGACTTGCAGGAATCTTTATGTGTAATTTTTAAAAGGGTTTTACATCATTATGCTTTTTTATGTACATGGTACACTACACTAGAAGCTTTGTGAAATAAATAAAAAGCATATGATCTCCTGTGATATGAGTGCATATATAAGGGGGAGACCAATAATAATAATTTTTTATTAAATATATTGAATTTTCTCAGAGACACAGTAAGGTCATATAGTCTGAAGAAATCTGAAAATATATTGTCAGGTTACCCCAACTTATGCTGGTAGAAGTGGAAGAGCAGAAATAAAAAGAATATAAGCTTTGTATTAATAATCATTATAATAAATATAAGTAATGTAAACATATGCTATATATTGCTACACCTGGTAAGCCCCAGATGCATGGAGTTCAGTTCCCAGAATTTCCCTGCCAGCACAGGAAAATTTGGGAATTAAAACCACACATTTAAACTTGATAGGTGTGAGCAACACAATGCTACCATTGGTTTTTTTTAAGTAAGTTTTGTATAATTAAATAATTTGGCTTCTTTGCTCGTTCTCTTTTTTTTCATTCTCATGAATGAAAAACCTTAGATTGGCACTTCCTGCAAAAATTGTAAAACATATCTATCTACTCTGCATCTTGACATTGGTTGACTTAATTCAATATGTTCCATATAAAAACTCTTTTTGCATATAAAAACTTTGGGTTGTGTGCAAATATTTCAAGGTAATCAATATTTTAATAGCTGACCAAACTTTTAGACGTTATTAAAATATTTGCTAGTGCAAATGAATAAAAATATTATTTCACATCTCAGGTCAACAGTTGATTTTGAAGTGTTCAATCTCATTGTTTTAATGAATGTTCAATATATGCAAAACAGCTTGATATTTAGAAATATCACTAAAGAAATGCTGCTGCATTATGCAAATTGAAATCTGATAACAAATCTCTTATTGTAATTGTACTTGGTAACCACTCAAATGATAATACCCAATGTAATAAACTGTTTCTTCAAAGAATTACAGCATGAAATAATATTTAAATCTCTGTTTATGAAAAGCTTATCTTAAGGTTCACTAAAAAATGCAAATAATACATTTTTGTTTGGGATAACTGGTGCACCAGTTACTTACAAGTTAGGAAGACAAGCTTATTTTTAAAATATATGTCTCCACAACTGACAAATTTTGATGTTCATATCAGAATATCTGTATTCAAAATTTCATTCCTAAAATATTAAAATATTTCAGAATTCATTAGCTACTAGCTATGTGTTAAAACTTTGATGCTAACAGAATAGAAGGCTCTAATTTACTTTAAATAATAGTGAACAAGATAGATGTATTCTGCAGTATTGGATTACATGAATAAATGCATTTCCTAATTCTGTGATTCAAATTAATCAGACTAAGTACATACTAGCAAATGGTTCCAATATGCAATAGAGTTAGGCAATAATTTATTCAAGAAATTTTAAACTGTAACACTGAATTTTTTTTTATTTTTTTTTATTTTTGCCACATGCTCAGCCTTCTTCCACTTCTGGTTAAGCAGTTGTTGAAGTGCTTCAAAATGGTGAAAAGACAGTTTCGCTTGAATATGAGAACAGAAATTAACATTGATTTCACCCAGAAGTGACTGCCAGGGACAGTGCTAAGTCCTCAACTTACAACTGGCACAAAATCCTTGAGCTACGACCGGTGCCAGGTCCTCGACTTATGACCTGTCAGCCTGGTAACTGGAAGACAGCTCCCATTGGCTAAGACGTGCCTGGTTTTAGCGGGACTTTTACAGCTCACTGATTGGTTGCTCTGCTTGACAGCTCAAGTATAAGTAGCTGTCAAGCAGAGCGTGGTGCTGAAGTTGTTGTGGTTTAGATCTGTTGCTGTTTTGAAGTTAATAAAGCGTTTTGGGTTACTTCAGTGTCACCTCCATGAATCTGCCAGCAAAGCAGACAGAGTGGTCATTTTTCACATTTATGCAATCTTCTCCTACAATGGCTTGCCTGGTAACTCCCTGAGCATCTCTCTGGTAACAATACAATTGCTTAGTTGCCTTTGGTTATAGAAGCTTTATTTTGGCACACTGTTTTCAACCTTGGCAACTTTAAGCTGTATGGACTTTAATTTGCAGAATTTGCTGGCTGGGGATTATGGGAGTTGAAATCTACACATTTTAAAGCTACTGAAGTTGAAAAGTACTTCTGTAGAGGGTTTGGGGGGAAGTAATGGTGGGCTGAAGATGTGTCCACAGAGAGTGAAGTCAAATGCTAGGCCAGAAACAGGAATGTGTGAATGGATTGGCTCTGGAACAAGTGCAGAGGCAGGATTGCCCACAAATGCTCCACACAAAGGCTCCACATGAGGAAACTGTAAGATAGTGGTCTTTGGCAGGTTTACAATTCTAAGAGACAGGGAAAGTCATCTTGCAATAAACCATGGATCAACACTTTCTAAAAGGCACTGGGTTCACATATGAACAAAAGCACCAAAAACTGGTGGGATTACTGTGCTTGATTGGCTCTCCATTCTTCCTCCATACTCTGGGACCTTGGTTTCCAAATGAGATGCAAAAGTTGCTCTCATCAGAAAAGAGGACTTTGGACCACTGTGCTTTATTAAGACCAGGGTCAACGCAGCCGTCTACCAGGAGATTTTGGAGCACTTCATGCTTCCATCCGTAGACAAGATTTATGGGGATGCTGACTTCATTTTCCAGCTGCCCACCTGGCCAAAAGCACCAAAACCTGGTTCAATGACTGTGGGATTACTGTGCTTGATTGGCCAGCAAACTCATCTGACCTGAACCCCATAGAGAATCTATGGGGCATTGCCAAGAGAAAGATGAGAGACATGAGACTGAACAATGCAGAAGAGCTGAAGGCCGCTATTGAAGCATCCTGGTCTTCCATGACACCTCAGCAATTGAGGCAGTAATTGCTGCAATAGGGGCCCAAACTAAGTACTGAGTACATATGCATGCTTATACTTTTCAGAGGTCCGATATTGTTCTATGTACAATCCTTGTTTTATTGATTGCATGTAATATTCTGATTTTCTGAGATTGTGGATTTGGGTTTTCATGAGCTGTACACCATGATCATCACAATTATGACAAATCACGGCTTGAACTATCTTGCTTTGCATGTAATGAGTCTTATCTCATATATTAGTTTCACCTTTTAAGTTGAATTACTGAAATAAATGAACTTTTGCACGATATTCTAATTTTTCAAGTTTCACCTGTATATGTATGTCTGTGTATACACAAAGTGGTGTTTGTGGGGGGGGGGAGAATTTGAAACTAACTATAAGAAGTTGTCTTGTGGGAAAGTGTTATTGATTAGTTTTAAAAAGGAACATGATAAAAGTGGGCTTTGAAGTTTGATTAAAGGGAACCAGAGAGTACTAAAAATTGCATTTAAAGGAAAAGTGACTCATTAATATAATGGAACAATGTTTTTAAACTGTGGAAAAATTCAGGCATATTTGGTAACAGATTTTACTGAGATTTTACTAATGTGGAAGTCAGGCCTGCAATTATATTCCTTTTAGAATTTTGGCCTGCCACACTTTCTCTTATTTCAATATGCTGTTTCATTAGTATAGTTGATGGAGGGGGGAATAGAAGGAGTAGGATTGTGGAATGTATTGTTTTCATTCTTTACTAGAAGCCGAGGTCATCCTTTGTCTTCGTACTTTGACACCTGACCGGAAACAGCTGGGTTTGGATGCCAGCATGGAAGGAGAAGATTGGACCATGTGATGGATTGTGGGTGTGGGGACAAGATCATGAACTTTTAACTGGGTGGAATTCTGA
The DNA here is from genome assembly GCF_051295495.1 of Thamnophis sirtalis. Taxonomy (NCBI): domain Eukaryota; kingdom Metazoa; phylum Chordata; class Lepidosauria; order Squamata; family Natricidae; genus Thamnophis; species Thamnophis sirtalis. The sequence continues at coordinate 31,479,781 of NW_028261390.1, read as the reverse complement.
TGTCATTTCCAGTATTGGGATTCCATAGCACGATGCCAACCTGTCTGTCTTATTAAATTGGAACCTTAAAGATAGCTCTGCCTTGGACTCTGATTTAATTCTGCATGATATTTGGAACGCTAACATTATCCCAATACTCCCTTCAAAATAAATCATCAGCACCCCTCCCTCCCTCATGGAGAGGGGGGGGGCTGGTGAGGGTTGCTGTTTTCCCAACGTGAACCACCCGGTCAGCGTAAAATATCAGTGAACAATTAAGAGCCAGCTTTTTGAGATAAGAAGCTGAGATGAGGCACAACTCTTCAAATCTTCAAAGACGAAGGAGTTTTGTCTTTTAAAATTTATTGCCGCTGGCAAGAGGCCCAACCTGTGGGGGATGGAAAGAAGAGGAATGAAGAAGCTTATTCTCAATGCAGAGAAAGGATGGCCAGATGATCTGATGAATGGAGATCCCAGCCACCCTCAAGCAGTCAGCTTCGATGGCCTTCCTGGACCATTCTGGACAACCAAATGTGAGTGCATATTACCCCTCCTTCCCCCCAGCCAAGGCTTGGGAAAACCCCTGTAGTGGAGATTTTCCCTCCTTCCAAACGGGGACAATTGAAATGAGCCAATGCCCTGCAACTGAGTTGAAGACAGAATCCCTATCAAGATGGGATTTTCAACCCAGCCAGCAAGAAGGGATTTGGCCAGCATCTTTCACTTGCCAGCCACCAGGAATTGGGCTGCAGCTAGTGGATGAAGCACCACTAAATTGGATTTTCTTCCCAGAGTATGGATGGTTAAGATGCCAGTGGGCACCTCCAGGACCATCAACATGGGAAAGACCCCCAAGCCAGCAGAGGGGCCCTTGGCCCAGAAATCCTCCAAGCCAGCAGAGGGGCCCTTGGCACATAAAACCCCCTAACCAGCCATCATTAGGTGAACTGCAACCTGTGAATCAGGTACCCTCGGGATGGGTCTTAATCCCAGGTCATGGATGGAAGAGATTCCAATTGGTACCTGCCCTTCCTCAGCAGATGGCACCATGGCAGACAACTGGGCAATGGCCAACCGAGGGATTGACCTCCCCACCGGTTCCAGTCTCCCCTGCAATGCCTCAAAAGGTTCTTGGCAACCTTCCTACAGAGAAATGTTCTGAACAATTGAAGAAGGGATTACAAGGGGCAAGCTACAGAATGGATGGTGGAAAATTGTGATGAGGCGGTTCCTAAGTTTAGAGATGTAACTAGGTCCCTTTCCTTGTGGGGGCCAATAAAATGCCACCTTTGCTGTCAACTTGGCCACAAAGTGTCAGAGTGCTTGGCTCCAGCCCCATTGCCACAAATATGCACACCAACCACCACCACGGTGGAAAAGAGAAGGCCCCAGATGCCACCACAAAAGAATCATCTGGCCCAACAACCTCTAGAAGAGGATCCCCAATTTAAGGTGATGAAAAGTCGTACCAAGGGGGAGGCCTCAGAGGAGGAAAAGGGTAACCAACCTCTGGAAGAGGATCCCAAACTTAAGGTGACAAAGAGTCCTACCAAGGGGGAGGCCTCGGAGGAGGAAAAGGGTCAACAATCTCTGGAAGAGGATCCCCAACTTAAGGTGACAAAGAGTCCTACCAAGGGGGAGGCCTCGGAGAAGGAACATGCTGAAGATAACCCAATGGTAAATTCACCCATCCGCTCCCTCCAAGTCAACCTCCAAGTGCCTAAGATGGGGTTGGAGGGGGAAGTTGAAGCAGTTGTGAGCACCAGTTGTGCTCGATGCTTAATCAGCACATCAATTGTCAAGCAACTAGGCATAAGCACAAGACCTCTAGCCTGTCCCATTCGGGTTGAGCAGGTAGATGGAATGCTAATTGGAGGGGCCCAAACCACGCTAGTAACTGACTGGTGAAGTTACAAGTGGGCCGTCACTGTGAGCTTCTCAGATTCATTGTGGCTCCAGAGATGTCAGAAAAATAATCTTGGGGCTTGCATGGCTTGACAAGTGGAAGCCTATGATAAAGTGGAAAGATGGTGGTAGGAAATTGATGATGGTGGTTGAGCCGCTACCACCGGTGGAGGAAAAGGGCCAGCCAGGGATGATTGAACTCAAGAGCCCAGAACCTGCAGCAGAGACAAAAACCCCAACTGTTCAACAAGTTCCCAAAAACCTGTTGGGGGATGTTTTGTCAAGAAAACCGCAGCATGATAGTAATGGAAGCCAGGATAAGCTGATGACAGCTATGAAATTGGCACTTCCAACAGACCAATCTGGACTGCTACAATGAGTGGCCAGCCCTAACAGATCATGAGAAGAGGTCACAATGGACTTCATCATGCAACTCCCAGACAGTGGTGGAAACAGAGTAATCTGGACAGTTATGGACTTGGTTTCCAAGCAGGCGCACTTCATCGCTTGCTCAGAGTTGCCGTCCACAAAGAAATTAGCGAAAATGTTTGTGGAACACTTTTATTGCCTACACGGATTGCTCAAGAGGAACATTTCAGACCATGGAGTCCAGTTCACAGCCAGGTTCTGGAGCCAGGTTCCGAGATCCATTGGGTCCATACAAGAACTGAGCTCAGAGGTTCATCCCAGCATGAACTGCGCAGCAGAGAGAGCCAATGCGGTAGTGGAACAATACATCCGGTGTTTTGTGGACTATCAGCAAGACAACTGGTCAGACTTGCTACCCTTCGCCGAAGTGGCGTACAACAATGCAGTTCACAGCAGCACTGGATTTACTCCTTCCCAGATTACCAGTGTCATGGAATTTGTTGCCATGCCTGAGCTGCCTAGAGAACCTCCCTCCTCCATGTCTTTGAATGAATGGATGGACATGCTAAAGAAAGGATGGGAGAATACGAAGAAGGCTCTAGCAGATGCAGCAGAAGCCTACCAGAAGCAAGCTGATAAACATCGCTCGCTCCAGAACCCCTTCCATGTGGGGGAAACACAATCTGAGGTGGAAAAGATTGTAGACTCTACGTTGAATAGGGGTTGCTTACAGTATTTAGTGCAATGGAAGGGTTACCCTTTGTCTGAAGCCACTTGGGTGAAAAGTTGGAACTTAAAAGTGGAAACGTTAGTAGAACAATTCCATGAGAAGTTCCCCGATAAGCCAAAGGGTCCCCAAGGGGGGGAAGTAGGTGGTTAATTTTTTTATGTTAACTTTTATGTTATTCTCTTTTCAGGAAACGTTTTTCTTCTGAGGAGAGGCCGCCTGTCAGGCCTGCAATTATATTCCTTTTAGAATTTTGGCCTGCCACACTTTCCCTTATTTCAATATGCTGTTTCATTAGTATAGTTGATGGGAGGGGGGAATAGAAGGAATGGGATTGTAAAATGTATTGTTTTCATTCTTTACTAGATGCCAAGGTCATCCTTTGTCTCCGTACTTTGACACCTGACCGGAAACAGCTGGGTTTGGATGCCAGCATGGAAGAAGAAGATTGGACCATGTGATGGATTGTGGGTGTGGGGACAAGTTCATGAACTTTTACCTGGGTGGAATTCTGATGCCATTTCCAGTATTGGGATTCCATAGCACGATGCCAACCTGTCTGTCTTATTAAATTGGAACCTTAAGGATTGCTCTGCCTTGGACTCTGATTCAATTCTGCATGATATTTGGAACACTGACAGTGATTATTATTATGATTCATAATGTGAATTCATAATCTTGAATGTGAATTCGTAATATTGAATCTGGATCTGAAAGTGGATTTAAAAATGCCAGACTACAAAAAGGACACAAACATCCTCTTTTATAATTAGATAATAAATATGTTTTCTTTGTAAATTCTTCTGGAAAATTTGAACTAAGTTACATTCTCTCCTAGTAAAAGCAGTTTTTATCCTACATTTTACCAATTTTAATTTTATTTTCTTATTTATTTATACTTTTAGCATTGGACTTTAAGTTCAAACAGATAGTGTCCAAATTTCAGTTTGTAGTCATTTTGTGATCCATCATAGGCATTCTACTATGATTTTTGGTATTTGACCGTCTTGGGACTAGTTTATTTTAAATATTAAAAAAAAGCAAATAAGACTATTTTGCTGCCAAGTTTATTGAAAATAGCAGTACTACTCCTTTCAGAAACAATTTCTATCAGTCCTTCCTTAAAAAAATATTTATATATTTTTATATGAAGAATTCTCAGTGTAATAAATATTCTACTAAGGAGAGTGGTTAGAAAGGTCTTCGTTACAGGGTTTCAAATAATTATAAACTTCTGAAACCATCCTAGCAAAATTGCTGCTTATCATATAAAAGATTGGAACTCAATTAACTGTTTAATATCCTTTCCCCCAGTGAGATCTATCAACAATACTGATATGGTCATTCTTAACATTAAATTACCAAAAACTCTAGTGGCCTACAAAAGAAGCCTATTAATTGCCCTTGCAATATCAACCATGTTGACTACAACAAACTATCTAATTTGGCTTCTCGAAGTTGGCAATCAGTGAAAGCAGAACCCTTTGTCTAAAGGTAGCAGTGTTATGATTGGTTACGGTGGTCCCATATCACAGCAGCGGTGGTCCCATATCACAGCAGTCTCCTATCATTGCCTTTAAAGACTAAATTCCTCTGAATTATCTCACACCTAATAATATAATCCTCTGTTATATTCAGAAGTCGTGTTATACAGCAAGAGCTCCATTTCATAGTTTCTAATAGCCTGTATTTTAGACAGTGCATGAATGTACTTACCCTTTGATTTATACTGTGTTTTTTTTAAAAAAATAAGACGATGATGATAGGGAAAGAATCTACAATTGTGGGGGGAAGTTTGGACACCAAAAGGACACCAAAACAATGTAAGCTAAGAAATATAAAGTCATGATGAATAGGATAAATAATTGAACAACCAAGTAAAGAGGCAACTGGTAAGGAGTAAATTAAAAAAGAAACATATCTAAACTTGGCTCTTACCTGCTTAACTTGTTATCCAGTCCTTTTTAGAATTCAAATATATTTTGAATTTTAAATATTATAAATATTGCAAAAAGCAAAGGACTTTTTGAAGGAAGGTTGAAGAACATATGAAAGTATGCTGTAAGACACATGTGACTTTGTAGTTTGTCCACTTTTGCCTAAAGAAATTTAGCCATGGTGACCAAAACTTCCTTCTCTAGCTTTTTCAAGACAGTACTATACATCATGGTTTGTATTGAAGAAATGACATGTACGTCAGGGGTGGGTTTCAATTTTTTTTTACTACCTATTCTGTGGGCATGGCCTATTTTGTGAGCATGGCTTGGCAGTCATGTGACCAGGTGGGCATGGCCAACTTGTAAAATGTAGTGAAGCTCACTTAACAACTCTCTTGCTTAGCAACCAAAATTTTGAGCTCAATTGTAGTCATAAGTCAAGGACTATCTCCGCCTTCCTCTGCATGGCAGTCTTGTCCTAGTAAACTCCTTCTCCTTTCTGGCAATTTTCCTTTCTGTTAGAGGCACAAAAATAATCCAGACAATGAAATGTTTCCTGCTGCAGCAGGGGGTTGGACTAGATGACCTCCGAGTAGCCTTCTAGCCCTAAATTGCTGTTCTTTCTTTCTTTCTTTCTTTCTTTCTTTCTTTCTTTCTTTCTTTCTTTCTTTCTTTCTTTCTTTCTTTCTTTCTCCCTTCCCTCTGTGGGAAGCAACCCTCCCAATGAAAAGGCTTTCAGAAAAGGAAAAATCAAGCTGCTAACAAAGAAACCAGCCTGAGGCTCATTCCACATTCCTGCCAGATAGAGATAGTGAGATAATGAGCCCATAAAAAGTTTAGCTGCATTCACATAAGCAGGGAATCATCCAAACACAAAGCCCATACTGCACAAACATTAAAACTTCAAAAACATAGAACCATATAAGAATCCTTCCTTTTATCCAGTTTGTTATTCAGCTGACCTAGAAACAAACTGCTGAATGTCACTTTGCAAACCTCCTTCCGAGCAGCTTTTCAGGGGTCTCCAAAGTTTGCAGCATTAAGACTTGTGGACTTCAACTTCCAGAATTCCATAGCTAGGCATGCTCAGTTTAGAGACTCAGATTTAAAGTGACAGCATTTGTTTTTCTGTTGAATCTCCCAGCTGAAAAGTGAGTTTCCTTCTAACACCTCCCTCTTTCTTTCTTTTTCTTTCTCATTCTTTCTCCCTTCTCTTCCTCCCTCCCTTCCTCCCTTCCTCCCTTCTGCCCCCCTCTCTCTTTTTCTCTCTCTTTTTCTCTCTCTTTTATTTTTTAAAGCCTTTTTTCCCTTGCCTGAGCAGGCAGGGGAAAAAGCCTTTTTAAAAAGAAAGATTCTGGTGAAGCTTCTGACCGGAGAACCAGTTGGGGGCGTGGCTAACATTACTACCGGTCGAGTCTGATCTGCCAGATTTTCACTACCTCTTCTGGCATACCGTTCTGTATCAGGAGGAACCTACCTCTGATGTAGATGTGCATGAATATAGGTGTGTACAAATTGGTTTGTGCACAATCCAAAATGTCAATTTGCCAACTGATTGGAGTCCTAAGACTGGGCATTCTTGCTATACTGTAACAATGTGGATGATGTTCTTTATTGCCCATCAATAATTCCAAAATACAGAACTTTTATCTAAAATTATCAACATTACCATATTTTGAGAACAGATACTAAGTTCTCTACTCTGCTTTACATGTACTTCTTAAAATAGAAATCTCTCTAACCCCAAGTAGCTTGAACACTGACAATCATTTATTATTTACTGTAGCTTATACACCACAAGTAACTCTTTGAAGGGGAAAAATCACATTCAAACATATTGTCAGATTCTCTAAAGAGGAATGTTTTCCTATGCAATTTACCAGAGGGATTTTCCTCTCTTATTACAGATTTAAATCTGACACAACCCATCATTTTCATTTCATTTCATTTTTCATTTTAATTTATTTGTATGCCGCCCTTTTCCCTAAGGGGACTCAGGGCGGCTCACAACTCAAAGGGAGGGAAAAACAAACAAAGTTACTGTCAGCTCCTCTCCATTAATTAATTAGGAAAGAAAGACCATGAGACTCCATGTGTAGAAATCAAATGTACTTTTACTAATTAAGAATGGTTAAAAGGCAAAGCGTAGCGAAGTCTGGTTAATTAGGCGCGAAAGCAATTGATGTATAGAATAGCCCATTCCCCACCCCTTGGCATCATAGACCCAGTCCAATCATAAGTCTTCCAAGTGTCAGGTGCAAGATAACTTCAAAAGGCATCACGAAGATGGAATGTCGGTGCCGTTAGTCCTGGCGGGAAACACCCACGCATGCGTAGTCGGATCAGTCGGTGAACTCCAGAAACTTCCACCAGCGCATTAAATAACCCCTCCCAAAACCCATGCCCTCCCTCCCCGTTTCATGGCAGCTGAAGCGATAGCAAAGCAGAAGCTGACAGTTACAGAAAACATAAAACCATACATAGTTAAAAAAAAGTACAACAGTCATACCATTTGAAGTGGGGCAGCAAGTCTTTAGCCCCAGGCCTGTCGGAAGAGCCAGATTTTAAGGGCTGTGCGGAAGGCCTGGAGGGTGGTGAGGGTATGAATCTCCACGGGGAGTTCGTTCCAGAGGGTCGGAGCAGCCACAGAGAAGGCCCTCCTCCGGGTAGTCGCCAGTCGACACTGGCCGGCTGATGGAATTCGGAGGAGGCCTAGTCTGTTGGATCTAATTGGTCTAGTAGAGGTAATTGGCAGTAGGCGGTCTCTCAAGTACCCAGATCCAATACCATGAAGGGCTTTGTAGGTGACAACTAGCACCTTGAAGTGTACCCGGAGATCAACAGGCAGCCAGTGCAGCTCGCGGAGGATAGGTGTTACGTGGGTGAACCGAGGCGCACCCACGATCGCTCGCGCGGCTGCATTCTGGACAAGCTGAAGTCGCCGAATACTCTTCAAGGGCAGCCCCATGTAGAGCACGTTGCAGTATTCCAGTCTAGAGGTCACAAGGGCACGAGTGACTGTTGTGAGAGCCTCCCGGTTCAGGTAGGGACGCAACTGGTGCACCAGGCGAACCTGGGCAAATGCCCCCCTGGTCACAGCTGACAAATGGTGTTCAAAAGTCAGCTGTGGGTCCAGGAGGACTCCCAAGTTGCGGACCCTATCTGAGGGGCGTACTGTTTGACCCCCAGCCTGAGAGATGGAACACTTGGCCAATTAGTAGGAGGGAAGCACAGCAGCCACTCGGTCTTATCTGGATTGAGTACAAGCTTGTTAACCCCCATCCAGTCCCTAACAGCCTCGAGGCCTTGGCACATCACGTCCATCGCTTCATTGAGTTGGCACGGGGCGGACAGATACAGCTGTGTATTGTCCGCATACTGGTGGTATTTTATCCCGTGCCATCGAATGATCTCACCCAGCGGTTTCATGTAGATGTTGAAAAGAAGGGGGGGACAGGACCGAACCCTGCGGCACCCCATACGTTAGGGGCCTAGGGGTCGATCTCTGCCCTCCGACCAACACCGACTGCGACCTGTCCGAGAGGTAAGAGGAGAACCACCGTAAGACAGTGCCTCCCACCCCCACCTCCCGCAGTCGTCGCAGAAGGATACCATGGTCGATGGTATCGAAAGCCGCAGAGAGGTCAAGGAGTACCAGGATGGAGGCATGACCTCCATCCCTGGCTCTCCAGAGATCATCGATCAATGCGACCAAAGCGGTTTCCGTGCTGTAGCCAGGCCTGAAACCCGACTGGAAGGGATCTAGATAACTGGTTTCCTCCAAGGACCGCTGGAGCTGAAAGGCCACCACCTTCTCAACAACCTTCCCCACAAAGGGGAGGTTGGAGACTGGACGATAGTTGTTAAGGACGGCTGGATCCAAAGATGGTTTCTTCAGGAGGGGTCTCACCACCGCCGCCTTTAATGCGGGGGGAAAGACCCCCTCCCAAAGGGAGGCGGTAACAACCGCTTGGATCCAGCCCCGTGTCACCTCCCTGCTGTTAACAACCAGCCAGGAGGGGCACGGGTCCAGTACACATGTGGAGGCACTTACAGCTTTCATGGCCTTGTCCACGTCCTCAGGGGTAACAGCTTGAAAATCAATCCAGTGATGTCCTACCAGATTATCCCTTGGTGCCTCAGCTGGTTCTGCAGGATTGGAGTCCAGGTCCGCCCATCAGACAAATTGCACTGATACTTGTTTCTGCTGTTTTTAAAAGCCAGATTGGAGCACATTTGTGTTTGCACAGATGTTTCATTGGACCAGGTTTCAACACTGGGGAGATTCACAGTGCAGTTGAGCATTCCAAATTCAAAACCAACAGAAATTGTTTCTAAAATCCATCAGGCTTGCATTGCCAATGTATAGTATTAATCTCATAGATAACTGATAATATACTTCTTTCACTTGAAAAAAATGAAATAATTTCATTGGAAGAAGATTATATAATCTTTGACTCTGTTCAAATTATGTGTCTTCTTTTGATCTATTTGCAAGCACTCAAAAATTAGAATTGAAGAAAAGACTTTCATGTTGAAGGTATTAACTAAGAAATGGAAAAAGGGAATGTTCAGATCGAAAGGAGTCTGAATAAAATTTAATCCCTGAAATTTAACATGGAAATGGCAGAGGAGCTAGCAGAGTGAGCAACGATTGTGCCTGCCAGTTTGAAGCTTTCTGCCCACAAAGCAGGCACCATATGTTTGGCTTTCAACCAGACAGCAGTCCCAGGGATGAGACACAGAATTCAAAGAATTCCTCTCAGAAGAGATTACAGGGCATGAACACTTCAAATAGTTTGTCAAACTTCTTCAAGAAACAATGCTGGTAATGTCTGATACAGCACTTAGAGTAGTATCTCACAGAACTAATATGTCCCAGGCAGTATCTGTCAGAATGATACTTGTACAATAAGAAACAATAAGCAAAATAGATGAAACAGATCAGTGAACATATTCAGATGATGACTCTGTTTATCTTCAATTTATTATTTTAAAAACCCACAGGAACTGTATATTAACTTAATGTTTGCATGTTGTTTGGCCATATATTTTTAGATCCAGTTCCTTGATAGTGTTTTGTACAAGAAAAACTATGTTCTGTCAGGAATGGATGAGTAATCCAGCATTTGGTTCACATTGCACAGCAAGTATAGTACAGGACACCAAAATAGAGTTTGGATAATTTGTAGTTCAGTATAGTGCATACACTTAGCCATCATCCTAATATTTATATGCAGCTATAATAAGATTTCTTTGCTTTAGCACATCACATTATGTGAACTAAACAAAAACTATAGAGTTTAGCATATTATATGAACTGAGCCAAGATAAACATAGTCTCAAAAGGTTATAGAGGGACGAGATTTGCTTTGAATTAGTATTATGCTTATTAATAACCTCATTTTGCCTCCTGCATCTCTAATATTGTCTTTGCATGTTCAATATCAGATATGAAAAAATTATCATATTCATAATGAAATGAAAACTTTCCTCACAAAATGTTCTTTTTAGTTTCTTTGAAAAGGTGCTAGGAAATAATAACTGTGACTATAGGGAGTTTTCTTTTTATATTTCAAAAAGAGCACAACAATTTAAATCAAAGGGCATTAGTTAGAAGTTACTTATTTTTTCATATCTACCCTCCTCCACCCTTTTGCATGTGTTTAGAACTCGGTATTCATTACATTAAAAAGATCAGAGAAGAAATGATCTAGACTAAATGACTTAAAGACTTTATGGTCATAAAATTATAAAAACTGTGCCTGATTATCTCTAAGATTAGGCTTATTCTTTTATATAGTCCTTCAAGCAATCCTTTGTTAGATTTGCATGAATTTCTTCCCCATCAATATATTTGTCACTGTTTATTTATAACAGGACTAAAATTGGTCTAAATCAGTGTTGATCCATTGGCTATGACAAAATTGATGAACAGGAAATGAAATCTCCTCGTTTTGAGCCTGAAGTCTTAACCACTAGATCAAACTGTTCATCATACATAAATAAATATTTTGTTTATATTATTCTGTGTATGAATATAACAATGGAAATATGTAATATGTGTTATATGCATATGTATGTAAAAGTAAAGATAAAGGTTCCCCTTGCACATATGTGCTCATTGTTCCTAAATCTAGGGGGCGGTGCTCATCTCTGTTTCAAAGCCGAAGGGACAGCACTGTCCGAAGACATCTCCATGTATGCTGTTACCTTCCCACCAAAGGTAATTCCTATTTTTTCTACTTGCATTTTTACGTGCTTTCGAACTGCTAGATTGGCAGAAACTGGGACAAGTAATGGGAACTCAATCCGTTATGTGGCACTAGGGATTCAAATCGCCAAATTGCCAACCATTCTGGTCGACAAGCTCAGCGTCTTAGCCACTGAAACACCACATTCCACATATGTATGTAAACATGTATGTAAACCGCTGGCTTATGGTCCTGGGGGATTTCAATTTGCCTTCGCTCGGTGAACACTCTGATGGGGCGCAGGAGTTCATGGCTTCCATGACAGCCATGGGCTTGACCCAAGTAATTCGGGGCCCAACCCACTCAGCGGGTCACATGCTCGACCTCGTATTCCTCTCAGAGCAGTGGACTTGTGATCTTGGTCTGAGGGGTAATGAGATCATACCCCTGTCGTGGTCAGACCACTGCCTACTGAGGCTTGACTTTCGGAGACCAAACCCCCACTGTAGGGAGGAGGAACCGACCAGGTGGTTCCGCCCCAGGCAACTTATGGACCCCTTGAGGTTCCAGACGGAGCTTGGGGTTATTCCTGATACCCTCGCCCACAGTCCGGTGGAGACTCTGGTTGCTGCCTGGAACTCGGCAGCGAAGGAGTCTCTTGACCGGATTGCGCCACTACGGCTGCTCCAAGGCAGTGGATTCCGGAGGCCTCCTTGGTTTACCGAGGAGCTCCGGGAGAGGAAGCGCCGGAAGAGACGCCTAGAGCACGCATGGAGGTCCAATAAGTCCGAATCGAACCGAGCACTTTTAACATCTTGCATCAAGGAGTACATCAGGGCAATTAGGATGGCAAAAAGATCTTATATTGCCACCTTGATTGCGTCCGCTGAGTCGCGCCCAGCCGCCCTGTTTAGGATAACCCGCTCCCTCCTAAATAGGAGGGATACGGGGGACCCCCTGCAGGGTAGGGCTGAGGATTACGTCCAGTTCTTGGCGGACAAAGTTGCTCGGTTTCAGTCGGACTTGGACTCCGATTTTGTAGATCCAGCCGAGGCACAAGGGAATAATCTGATAGACCACCGCTGGGTTGAGTTTCAGGATGTTGCCCCGGGCGATGTGGACAAGGCCATGAGAGCTGTGAGTGCCTCCACTTGCGTACTGGACCTGTGTCCCTCCTGGCTGGTTGCTAACAGCAGGGAGGTGACACGGGGCTGGATCCAGGCGCTTGTTACCACCTCCCTTCGGGAGGGGGTCTTTCCCTCCGCACTTAAAGCGGCGGTGGTGAGACCCCTCCTGAAGAAACCATCCTTGGATCCAGCCGTTCTTAATAATTATCGTCCAGTCTCCAACCTCCCCTTTATGGGGAAGGTTGTTGAGAAGGTGGTGGCCTTCCAGCTCCAGCGGTCCTTGGAGGAAGCTAGTTATCTCGACCCATTCCAGTCCGGTTTCAGGCCTGGTTAAAGCACAGAAACCGCTTTGGTCGCATTGACCAATGACCTCTGGAGAGCCAGGGATGGAGGCCATGCCTCCATCCTGGTTCTCCTTGACCTCTCAGCGGCTTTCGATACCATCGACCATGGTATCCTTCTGCGACGACTGCGGGAGGTGGGGGTGGGGGTGGGAGGCACTGTTTTACAGTGGTTCTCCTCTTACCTCTCGGACAGGTCGCAGTCGGTGTTACTTGGGGGGCAGAGATCGACCCCTAGGCCCCTAACATATGGGGTGCCGCAGGGTTCGGTCTTATCCCCACTACTATTCAACATCTACATGAAACCGCTGGGCGAGATCATTCGGCGGCACGGGATAAGATACCATCAATATGCGGATGATACCCAGTTGTATCTGTCCGCCCCGTGCCAACTCAATGAAGCGGTGGACGTGATGAACCGGGGCCTTGAAGCTGTTATGGACTGGATGAGGGCTAACAAGCTTGTGCTCAACCCGGATAAGACCGAGTGGCTGTTGTGTTTCCCTTCCACTAATTTGGCAAGTGTTCCATCTCTCAGGCTGGGGGGTCAAACATTACACCCCTCAGACAGGGTTCGCAACTTGGGAGTCCTCCTGGACCCACAGTTGACCTTTGACCACCATTTGTCAGCTGTGACCAGGGGGGCATTTGCCCAGGTTCGTCTGGTGTGCCAGTTGCGACCCTACCTGAACCGGGAGGCCCTCACAACAGTCACTCGTGCCCTTGTGACCTCTAGGCTGGAATACTGCAACGTGCTCTACATGGGGCTGCCCTTGAAGAGCATCCGGCGACTTCAGCTAGTCCAGAATGCGGCCGCGCGAGCGATTGTGGGTGCACCTCGGTTCACCCACATAACACCTATCCTCCGCGAGCTGCGCTGGCTACCTGTTGATCTCCGGGTGCACTTCAAGGTGCTACTTACCACCCATAAAGCCCTTCATGGTAGTGGATCTGGATACTAGAGCCGAGGTGGCGCAGTGGTTAAAGTGCAGTACTGCAGGCTACTTCAGCTGACTGCTAGTTCGGCAGTTCGGCTGTTCAAATCTCACCGGCTCAGGGTTGACTCAGCCTTCCATCCTTCCGAGGTGGGTAAAATGAGGACCCGGATTGTTGTTGGGGGCGATATGCTGACTCTGTAAACCGCTTAGAGAGGGCTGAAAGCCCTATGAAGCGGTATATAAGTCTAACTGCTACTTGAGAGACTGCCTCCTGCCAATTACCTCCTCGCGACCAATTAGATCACATAGATTAGGCCTCCTCCGGATCCCATCTGCCAGTCAGTGTCGACTGGCGACCACACGGAGGAGAGCCTTCTCAGTAGTAGCTCCGACCCTTTGGAATGATCTCCCCGTGGAGATTCGTACCCTCACCACCCTCCAGACCTTCCGCGCAGCCCTTAAAATCTGGCTATCCCGTCAGGCCTGGGGCTAAGATTGTAATCTATCCCCACCCGAATGGTATGAATGTTGTGTTATTTTTAATTATGTATTGTGCTTATGTGTCATTGTTTGTATCCCCTTTCCCTATGAGTTGTAAGCCACCCTGAGTCCCCCCAGGGAAAAGGGCGGCCTATAAATAAACTTTTCCAATTCCAATTCCAATGTGTAAAACATAAATTCACAGAAGAAAACATATAGTATAAAACATCTCACATCCCAAAGCTTTATTTACAAATTTAAACTTCATCTATTGTAGGGCTGTGAACTTTCCAAAAATGATTTGGCAGAAGTGTTTTGGACTTCATCCAATCATAACCCCTCATTATTTTGGTTCATATTATTTATTATTTAATGAATAAGAACAATTCTAAAAAGGACACAGCCCTAATCTGTATTTCAAAACTGTATATGTGTAACTTGACAGAGTTGAACATTGGGTGCTATCTAACAAAATAAAATTCAATGGTGAAAAAAGTAAGGTTTAGGCAAGAAAAACCAAATTCACAGGTACAGTATAGGTGGTACCCAGTGACGTGTGGTGAGGTTTATGGCTGGTGATGCAAGCGGGCAAAAGCCACCCTGCTGCCCCGGCGCTATGTCCGACATAGAGGCGGGACGTCTCTATGTTGGACATAGCGGCAGGGCGGCTTTTGCCTCTAGTGCCGGGGTGGCAGGGCGGCTTTTTCCCGCTTTCAAGAAAGCTTTCTTGAAAGTGGGCAAAAGCCGCCCCGACACCCCGATGCTATGTCCGACATAGAGGTGGGACACCATGTCCGACAAAGAGGCGTCCTGCCTCTATGTCAGACATAGTGCCGGGCGGCGGGGCGGCTTTTGCTCACTTTCAAGAAAGCTTTCTTGAAAGTGGGCAAAAGCCGCCCTGCCACCTCGCCGCTAGAGGCAAAAGCCACCCTGCCACGTCCAAAAGCTCTGCCGCTATGTCCAAAAGCCCTGCCGCTATGTTCAAAAGCCCTGCCTGTCAGCCTCTGTTTTGCTGCTTGCTTTTCGGCTGCCATTGAAACGGGGAGGGGGGGGGCATGGTATTTGGGTGTGGGAAATATTCTGTACAGGAGAGACTGCCAGAAGGGAGTTGTTCTCGCCATCTACTGCACATGTAGCGGGAAGAGGAGTTTCCTGCCAAGGCCAACTCTCCGGCATACCAACCTGATGATGGTTTTTCAAGATGTCTCCCACATGACACCTGTGGAGTAATTGGATTGGACTATGGGTTGGGGTTACCAAGGGGAGGGGAATGGGTCATGCATTTATATCTATGCTTGTGCATGCTTTTATCTCAGATCCAGCTTTGCTTAGCTTTTATTTACTTATAACCAGTAAAAGTACTCTTAATTCTGCAAAATGGAGTTGAGTGGTTTCTTTCTTGGTTACATGAAGCAGCCCTGACACTGCTGCTATGTCCAAAAGCCCTGCCACTATTTTCAACATAAAAAAGTGCCAGCCCGCAGGCCAACAGAAGCGGGTAAAACACACACACACACACACACACACGCACGCACGCACGCACACACACACACACTACTTACAATAATACAATTACTTACAAATTACATTAATTTTGAATTCCTCCTCCTCCTCTGACCCACACACCTTTTCCAGCTGTTTCACAGAGGATTTCAACTCTGCTCTTGTCTGCCATGATGAAAATGTAAAAATGTAAAAGGAAAAAGGCAAGAGCTGCTGAGGTCAGGCTGGGTTAGCTGCTGCCAGAGTCCCCAATGGATGACTCTGCTTAACTGTTTAAAAAAGCCTCTAAAAAAACACCCTCTACAGGAGGAGGCAAGAGAACCAAGTTCCTCATCTACATAAGGAATTTTTCGGCTTTTAACCCTTGCTTAACTCTGCTCAAATGATCATAAACATAGACTAAATTAAGCATGTGGTTCTCCCGCCTCCTCCTGTAGAGGGCACTTTTTTAGAGGCTTTTTTAAACAGTTAAGCACTAAGCAGAGTCATCCACTGTGACTGGCAGCAACTACCTCAGCCTTTTTCCTTTTACATCTTTTTTCTTTTCATGATGACAGTGGTGAGGCCCTGCCTTCCCTGCATCCCCTAACTGCACGTCACTGGTGGTACCTCATTCAATAGTGGTGACTGTGAGAGGGATCTTGGAGTCCTAGTAGACAATCACCTAAATATGAGCCAGCAGTGTGCTACAGCTGCCAAAAAGGCAACACAGTTCTAGGCTGCATTGACAGAGGGATAGAATCAGGATCATGTGAAGTATTAATACCACATAATAATGCCTTGGTAAGGCTACATTTGGAATACTGCATCCAGTTTTGGTCATCACGATGTAAAAAAGATGTTGAGACTTTAGAAAGAGTGCAGAGAAGAGCAACAAAGATGATTAGGGGACTAGAGGCTAAAACATATTGGGTATGTCTAGTTTATTGAAAAGAAGGCCTAGGGGTGACATAATAGCAGTGTTCCAATATCTCAAGGGTCACAAAGAAGAGTGAATCAAGCTATTCTCCAAAACAGGGCAGGACAAGAAGCAGTGGATGGAAACTAATCAAGGAGAGAAGCAACCTAGAATTAAAAATAAATTTCCTGTCAGTTAGAAGAATTAACCAGTGGAACAACTTGTGAGTACTCCAACACTGGATGTTTTTAAGGGGATTTGGATAACCGTTTGTCTGAAGTGGTGTAAGATTTCCTGACTGAGCAGAGGTTGCACAAAAGACCTCCAAGGTCTCTTCCAACTTTGTTATCTGTTCTGTTCTGTTCTATTCTATTAACTAACATGTAACAAAAATCAATGGTAATAGTAAATCTAACTTTCAAGCATGTCTTCAGGGTTGCTACTATGTAGAAATAATCTATAGGAAAAAAGTACAATTGGTTCTACATCTTAGTTGCCTAGAATAGCAAAATTGCATCTATATTCATAAGACTTGCTGTTGTCTACCTAAGAAGGGATAGGGGATAAAAAGTATATGTGTAACCCAGAATAGCATGATAGCATCACATATCACTCTACTGTATATAGGATGATCTCCCAACTCTGCAGTGTTCCTAAGAACTAAGCTAGAATATCTAAATTTATTCACTATCAAAATGTAGGATCCCTGCATCAAAACATTTATGTATTTAGGTATCAAATGAGCAAACACAGTGATGGGATGGGAAGGGTAGAATGGATACATTTAAATATTAACGAGGCTTTTAAAGGATCTTTTCAGTTACTTCTAAGCTATTTAATTTAGTACATTTTTTTAATCATTACCTGGCAATAATTGTGCACATAGCAGATCCTCAAAATGTCTACTATGCTTTCATTTCAAAGATTTAAATCCATCTTTGACAATATGTCTATTACAGCTGAGAGACATTAACCATGAGCCATATAAAACCAGGGGGGGGGGAGATTTTAAACTTCTAAGCTACTGATAAAATATGAAGGAAAAAATGGGATTTCCTAAGATTTTCTATTTTATATATATACATATACATATACATATACATATACATATACATATACATATACATATACATATACATATACATATACATATACATATACATATACATATACATATACATATACATATACATATACATATACATATACATATACATATACATATACATATACATATACATATACATATACATATACATATACATATACATATACATATATATATATATATATATATATATATATATATATATATATATATATATATTCCATGACACAATCAACCTCCTATCTATGCACCAACTGAAGAAGCATTTTCACAGACCTCTACCAGTAAGCAGAATTGTGTGAGAGAAATAATCCTTGCTTAGAATGGCTCAGTGGATTTTCAACAGTCCTTGTTGAGAAGGGCACTGTCACAGATACATGTAAGAATTCAAAGGCTATGTTTAAAAGACAGAAGAAAACAGCATTCCAATCCCCATCTTTTTAAATTCAAATGTATAATCTCATTGTATTCTCAAAAGAATTTGTCTTCTGTCAGCTTTAACCCTATTGATCAATCCTTCTGTTGAATATATCAGGCTTCACATCTCCTCTGCTTTTGTCCCTCAGATCAGGTCCTCAACCGCTTGGTAGACTTCAAATGTTTCACAAATGAATGAGCTCTCAGCAAAGCAAACATTGCCTAATCCGTTTAAAGATCATTAGTTGCTCTTTCTTGGCCTAAAATCAACAATCCATGTTCAATGGCCAGTAGAATTGTTTATGTTAGCTATTTTAGCTGTCAATCATCATTTATAAGCATCTTCTTCCCATGGCCTTCTTAAACATTTTCACTGCTTACATCTTTGCCACTTCATATCTGCTCCCCAATGTTTTCTTATGAGCTACTTATGAAAAGCATGTCTTATGAGAATCTAAGTGACACCAACTCTCAGCTGCAAAAATTGTTTTCTTGGGTGTCTGCATGTCCCAATGCAGCCGGATTGGATCATCAGTTCTTTTGGATCTGGAAACAATGTTTACATAGCATGAGTACTTAAGGGTTTATTTCAAGACAGGATAAGAAAATAATGTAATAAAAAACCCAAGATGGTAATCAAAGAATATTAATCAAAGCAGGGGTGGGTTTCTGCTGCCGTTATTGCTGGGCCGGTGCGCATGCAATTTGCACATGCTCTGTGCACATGCACAGTTACCTCTAAATAGATCTGTGCATGCGCAGAACTTTTAAAATGTAAAAAAAAAAAAACATGCCGCGGCAACCGGGGAACTGGTTCGGGGGCATAGTGAGCCTGCCATCCCTACCTGTTCGGCGACCCAGTCGCAATTTCCACTACCGGTTTGCCCAAACTGATGCAAACCAGTAGCAACCTGCCTCTGAATCAAAGACAGAAATTTTAACAATATACAAGAATACAAAATACAAAATATTCAAGAATACAAATTACAAAATATTCAAGAATACAAATTACAAAAAGAAGGGAAGATCAGTTCACTTTTCTGCCAGTTAAATAATCCAAAAATGTATAGGTGAGTAAAAACCCTTCAAAACCATAAAATATGCAGCATCTTCCCACTTAGATCTCATCAAAGTTTCATCTCATGGAAGTTTATGACTACCTTATATACACTTTGAAATATAGTTAAGCACACCTACTTTTCAATGGTCTTGTCTCACTAGATTGTCTCACCACAAAGATTTCTTGGTTTACATGGCAATATCTCATTAATTTACATTACGGTTAGATGCTTTGTGTGCCAGTAAACGTTTCTCAGGCATGTTGGGGTGCATCGCCTCTCTTTTTATGTTTATATGTTTCATTTAGTTTTCTCTTTGGATTCATTCAATTAGTTCACCCTATCCCATACCAAATGGTAAGTAGATATGAAATAAGTTCTTTCACTTCCTTTCTTCATTCCTGAAAAAAAAAGGGGGGAAAAAAAACACATTTTGTGTAATTTCCTTGAATCTGAGGTATGCATGTCTATTTATTCTGGTGATTAATATAAGTCAGCACTGTTGTGTTTTAATTAATAAATATTGTATGTTGACATTTGCACCTATAGATTTTTCATGAAGTCTATAGAAATGTATTGAAGGAAAAACTATATCTTCCAGCCTGAGAAAATAGTTACAGCATTTGATAATACATTGGAAATGGTCAGATATCACCATTATTAAATTAGTGAGTGAGACATTAGTTTAAAACAAAAGTTGCATCTTTTCTGTTTGTCTTCTAGGCACAAACTGATTTAAAGATTTTGCATCTCCAGCTGTTAATCCCCAGTGGATTGTGGAAACTGAATGTAAACCAATATACTCTCTTATATCTGGAGGCATTTTTGGCATGTATTCTTCTTGGAAAAGCTAAATATGCATGGGAAGAGAAAACATGTATCCTAGACTTTGGAAACTGAGTGTCATAACTTCAGGGAGTGTATGGTCATAATTTTAGCTAATTCACTGTGTATTTTGGCACACACAATATTCAAGATGAATTGTTTGATATCTTAAACTGTCATTTTCATATGCTCAGCTTCAGGATCATATATTCTGTGGCCAGTCATTAATGCATTTTTGTTTCCTACAATATGTTTGAGTCCTCATAACTTCCATGCAGGAAGATCAAAAGAAACACGAAGCTATAGATAACGATTCTGATACCATACAGAGGTGGTATTCAGCCAGTTCTGACAGGTTCTAGAAAACTGGTGGCAGAAAGTTTGAGTAGTTTGGGGAACCAGAAAATACGATCTCTGAATGGCTCCGCTCCCAATCTATTTGCTGTCTCCCAGGTCTCAGCTGATTGGTTGGGTGTTCTTTTGTTGGCCTACACAGGAGAACGGAGCTGGACAGTTGGTGGGGTGGGGAGGGAATGGGGATTTTACAATATCCTTTCCCTAGGAGTGGGAGGGAATTGTGATTTTGCAGTATCCTTCTCCTGCCACACCCACCAAGCCATGCCCACAGAACTGGTAGTACTAAACTTTGAAACCCGCCACTGACATACATTTCCCTCCCTTTCACTGTGAACCATTCATTTGTCAGTTTTAGCAGGAAGGAAAGAAAAGCAGTGACTTCTATTTGGTTTCTCTTTCTTAGTTTCTGAAAAGGAAAAAAAAAAGAATTCATTACATAGAATTTTCTAACTCCATGAAGTTGCTTTGCTTCTTCTTCTTGGTCACTTAGAGGGTTACTAGAAAATATACTGTATATATTTCTGTTTATTTGTTTCTAAGATACCATCCCACAATGACCTCACCTCGTACAATGAGCTAGACGTATTAGAGTGAAAAGCATCTAGGTCACTTGCGTTTAACCATGTGCAAGCATAAACAGCAACATATATTTTCTGTCATGTTCCCATGACATTGCCTTCATAATATTCCCAGGTCATGAATGAGTTAGCTTTAATTCATTCTTGGTGAATTGGTACTGATATTAGTGTTTCCCCCTTATTTGACATATTCACAAGGTCAAGCTCACAGTGCATAAATCTGTTAGATTTCAGCATGCATTACGTTGCAGAAAATTCAGAGACATTAGTGACAGAATAGAGAACATCAATGAAGCAGTATGCATTTCATGCTGGTATAGCTTCACTGAACCAATTTTTGCTCTAGTATTGCTCTAGTTGCTGCCAAAATGATGGCTTGTCTCAATTCTCCTTTGTGTTTTGAGGTTGGTGGGTGACTGCACATACCTACATTTTACTGCTGGCATCTTTCCTCTTTGGTGTTTTCTATCTTTTACATAGTTGAAAATTGCCACTGAATCCCTGCTGTGTTTATTTCATTCTCCAATATGCTGCAAAGCTGGATGCTTATGAAAAATGCAGCCATTTCCTTCTTTGCTTAGTGATTCCTTGCCTAGTTCCCAAATGCTATTTAAAGGCTTAATATATTTATTGAAATTCATTCAAATGTAATTTTCTCAGTCACATCTCAACTGTAACTCCTGAATCTCATTTTCAACTTATTACTGCAGATATAATTTTCAGAGAAGGAGGAGGAAAAGGTAGAAGTTTCTCTCCCTTTGGTAGATAAATAACTCTTCCAATACCATTTAATTCCCTAGAAGGTTTTGGCTATCCTGTCTTTCCAACAACTCGGGTGCTTATCTCTACAATGATATGAGTGTGGAAAATTGCTTTGAAGCTCAAAATGAAAAAAAGGCTTTTAGTCTTGATACTTTTCCTCTATCATTTCTTTGCAGAGGGATAAATTCTAACACACTTGGCTCTGCTGAAAAGCATTGGTTTTACTGGTTCTAGAAATAAAGTCGAGCAAAATTATGCATAAGGATAAAAATATCATTGTCTGGCACCCTGAATTTCTCTTCATAACACCATAAAGGAAGCTGCAAGCTGAAGACAGATTCTAGAAAGGTATGGAGTTTAACTCATTTGTAGAATTAACATGTACGCATGTACAGTTTCCAGTTTCAAATTCAAAGCTTAGAGATATTAATATTAAACAGTGTACCCAAATAGTACACAAGAGAAGCAAGGAGGCCAATTATTCTTATCAACCCCTAATGCTTATAACAACAAACCAGAAAATCCTTAAGGAATACAATATCAGGTTATCTACAGCTGTTACAGCTTTTTTCTAGATGAGGTTACACTAGAAATTGACTGAGACAGATCAAATAAGAGGATGTGGTCACAACAGTAATGACATGTCGTAAGTAAAATTAATTAAAACCAAATCAACAAATGGAACATATTTAATATGGGAATGTTCATGAATTTAATAATTTGACCACAACTCTAGCTTTTTGATCTATGTTCCACATGTAGCCAGAAAACTTTACTAAACTTTGCTGTGTATCTCTGGATTATATTAATTACATGACATAGATTGCCATCCATGTTCTCGTATGACATTAAATATACATGGGAACATACACATGCCTCTTTCAAAACAGAGCTATGTGAAGGAAATTATTTTACCCTCTCCTATTCATATACACAGGTGGCTTTGAGCTAGACTCTTCACTTTATACATATGTGTATGTATAAATAGATTAAAAATAAGGGTAAACTGAATTATGCAAAATTTCAAGGCTGATCCAAGACCTGAAGTAGAGCAGAAAATGGCACTATATATGAACCCTCCAAATCAGTAATATTATTTTGACGCTTGAAGCAGAACATTGAAGTCCAATCATTTTTAAACTGTTGACCCATTTATGCCTTTCATGCTGTGGCATATCATTATTCTCTTCTAACCCCCTCCCCCGGCCTCCCCAAAAAAATCTCAGGGAGGCTTTCCCAGGTACCAGTCCCAAACTAGCCTCATGATAACCCCAGATTCCTTCCTTGGGGTAATCGGCCCCAGTTTAACAACTAGTGAACTAGAAGGATCTTCACCATTGTGAAAAATATGATAAAAGTAATCAACCGCTGATAATATTCTACCTTCTCACAACACCAAAAGCAGCTATCTAGTTCTATTTCATCCTGCACAATGTACCACACTGAAAGAAAAACAATCTGTCAAAAAGCCATGCTTGCCTACAATCATTTGGGCATATCATAGTTTTTCTAGCCAGTTGGAAAGAACCTATTAATTTGAAACATATGTGTAGGGTAACTTAGTTAGATTTACATTTTTGCTTTTTCTGGAAGACAACTATGTCTGTCAACTCTGTCAGACCAATGCTAGTTAAAATGCATATTAGCATCATTTATACCTTATGCTTCAATAATGGAACAGATGTAAATATTAAACAAAGCAAAACAAAAATCAGACCACCCTGCACGGCTAGAGTGGAAGGAAATTGAGCCCAATACATGAAAGGGAACTTACCCAAAACAGAGCTGTACAATTAATTTCAGTGGACCAATTCCAATCTATATGCTAAATTAAATTAAATTAAATTAAATACAACACAAATGTAAAATATACACAATTCCATTCTTGGAATTATTTGACCATTTGGGAATTAGGCTATGATTTACAATCAGAATAATGTACATCTTTCCTTTTTAATTATCCATATTTGAAAATAAAAAAATAAAAAATTCTAGGCTTCCAGAAAGTTGACAACTCTTTATTATAAGAATTGAAACATTGCAATAAGTTCTTAGATCATTAATTATTGAAATTTCCATTTGGATAAAGTTTCAATTGATTCAATTTTGTGTCATAACATTAAACGCTTGTGGAAAAACCCATGGAAAATGGCATTCCTTAGGTTTGGGGTATTTATACACTTGTGATAGAAATACTGTACGTTGACACAAATGGTGTCAGCGGCTTATATGTAGGAAAACATGCTTGCCATGGGAGTACAAAAATAAAATTTATTTGTTAAATTATGCATAAATATAAGATACAAATGTATTTTTAAAATACAGTTAAAGATAATCACACTTGCATTGTGTACATATGAAAATACAGTATTTTAAGATTCAACATACACAGACACATTTATGATAAATGTAACTAATTGGCAATGCCAGTTCTTTTCATTATGAGTTCCCATCTCTTCATTTCCCCAAAAATATGGGAAATTAAGATGCTATGAAATAAGACACTCTAGTTTTGCCGGACATCATGTAGCAGCTTGTTAATTTCTGCCACCAGTTCACTAGCATCCATGAGTTCATGTTTACCATCACTGAGGTGGTTAAGTACATTGTCAAACTCATCTTCTTCATAGTTCTCTGGAATTTCCTCCATGGCAGGTAGCCATTTTGAAGTGGGCTGGGCACCTGAATGAGTTCCCATAGTAAGCCCAGTGCTACTTGCAGGGTTTTGAAAATGAGTACTGGCTGCCCAGGCTGCGACCCCTTGTGGATAGCTTACAGCCTTGGCTGGCAAATGTCCTTTCCTGCGCTCTAGTGAGCTGGGAGGCTCTATTTCATTACACTCTGTGTAAGCATCCAACGAAGGAGGCAAGAGACGTTGGAAGACGCTGTTCATTTCAGAGAGTAGAGATGAGGTACATATGTCAGCTGCTTCTTCTATATTCTGATTGTCTTTGCCAAAAGTTGAAAAGCTCTTTTTCTTTTCAGATGATTCAACCTCCTGATGATCCTCCTCCTCCTGTGGTGGCTGGCTTTGCTGAGGCTGAAATTCTTCTCCTGGTATAAACATATTGCTTCTATAATCAGAAGATGGGGAAGGCAGGGGTGGCATCCAGCACTGGTCAGAATGCCCCAGGACTCTGCATTCCTCTGTGCATAATCTCATTGCTGAAAGCAAAATGAAACCAGATGTTAAAATCTGCAAGATTTCAGGCACAATTCAAGGTGTTAACTCTTGACTGTTTAAAACTTTAGTTAAAAGTAGTTTGAACAAATATACATATATTTTCTGCTCATTCACTAAATCAGTACTTCAGTTTTTCACTGAATCTTAAAATAGTAGTGTTTAATTTTGTCAAAGGTTTGGCCTTTGGCTTGCATTCTAAACTTATATTCCAAAGAGCTATGTAAAGGTAAGGACAAAAGCTAAATTTCATTTAATTTTCCTTTAAAATGAAATAAAGTATAAATTGAGTCTAATCATGGGTTTAATTATTTATTTGACTATATTTGGAATTTTGAAGTAGAAAAATATTGGCCCATGTTTGTGTTATTTTGGTACTATAATTATATGAAATATTATTAACTGGCTTGTTTATATCTTATTTCAAATATTTTTCTCATAACTTTTGTTGTAAATACCTTTTTGCTACTCAGAAAAGAATAAAACAGCCTAATTATAAAGATTCCCTAGCTTTTAACACACTTAAATCCAAAGTTCTTGATTAACTTCATGAATCTAAGTCGTGAAAAAAAAAATTCTTAATTAGTGACAGTAAGAGAGCAATGTGGCATCAACTCCTGCCTTTGACTTTTATAAATCATTTTGTTGCGTTCCATTTTGATGTATATCTTTTAATCTAGTTAAACAAATAGCTGCCATTTAGATTCTAGATCTACAGAATCTAGAATTCCATTTATTAGATATTACTCATCTAATTCAGAATATATACTCAGTTTTTTTATAACTGGACTAGTTTTGAACCATGGTGGCACAGTGATTAGAATGTAGTATTTCAGGCTAATTCTGCCAACTGCCATTGGTTCGATCATGATCAACTCAAGGTTGACTCAGCCTCCTATCTTTCTGAGGTCAGTAAAATGAGGATCCAGCAATATGCTGACTCTGTAATTATGAAGTGGTATATACTGTAAGTGCTTTTGCTATTGATATTATGCTTGGTATAGATTTTTATAGAAAAAGTTTAAAAGTTTATAATTTACTGGTAAGCTTCAAAGCACCTTTGTTTGATAAGCATATATTGTACTCTTTCTTCCAGGTATGCAAAGTATAAGGTAGCAGTCCATTCTCCATTTCTTCCTGTGAGAAGAAACCCATGATGGAAATTTAGTTGAGAGAAGCTTAACTCTTGGCTAAGGGTATTTGACACTGCATTTACCCAATTTATGAATGCTTAACTAAAACTCAGACCTTTGCATTTTTTCCTACTGTAAATAGACAGAGATTTGCTTTATGAACTCCAGTGCATGATTCTGCTTAGACCTATCATAACGCACAGCAAGGGCCAGTGATTTGAATGATTTGAAAAGGGGTTGGGTATATTTATGGAATTTATGAAAGCTGTGAAATTTGGACCATAAGAAAGGCTGAGTGCCAAAGAATTTAGTCCTTGGAACTATGGTGCTGGAGAAGACTCCTACGAGTCCCTTGAACTGCAAGGTGATTAAACTGGTGAATCCTAGAGGAAATCAATCTTGACTGCTCTTTAGAAGGCCAGATCCTGAAGATGAAACTCAAGTACTTTGGACACTTAATGAGAAGAAAGGACTCACTGGAGAAGAGTCTAATGCTGGGAAAGATTGAGGGCAAAAGAAAAAAGGGACAACAGAGAATGAGGTGGCTGGATGAAGTTACTGAAGCAGTAGGAGGGAGCTTAAATGGGCTCCAGAGGATGGTAGAGAAGATGAAGTCCTTGAGGATCATTGTCCATAGATTCACAATGGGTCAGACACGACTTCGCAATTAACAACAACAACAAAAGATTTGTGGAAGATAGGTCCATCATGTGTTATCAGTCTTAAAGATTTATCATTAGGTCTGGACTGGAAGCAGTATTCCTCATGCAGTTGCAGAGGAACAAGAGTAGAAAAGCTGTATGTGCCTGCTTGTGAGCACCTGGCTTGAATTTAGCTACTATGAGAAATAGATGCTGTACTAAGGTAGACATTGGTATGAACCAGCAAGCCTATAATGATGACCTTATGCCCTCACATTTGGAAAACTAACATTTGGAGAAGAGCATGGTATTAGTGTGAATACAAATAGCTACACTAACAATAGGCTTTACTACTAGATTTAAATGTGGATAATATCTGCAAGATGAAACAAAAATATAGCTATCAGAAATGGTTTCCTTATTAGTATCAATATCTTAGTTGGATAATATTATATTTTACCTGAGAGTCTACCAAAATATTTAGTGTTCTTAAAATAGATAGAAAAAATTATCATGCTAAAACCCTGTATACATCTGTAACCTTTAACATGGAGTCTGTATACATCTGTAACCTTTAACATTCATAAGCAATCCATTTGATACCCATCCAACTTAGTAACAATAACTAATTAACCAAGGCATACCTAATTTAATCTATCAAGATTGATTTATACTCACTTTGAAAGCAAAGTAACAGGATTCCTATTGTAAGGTCTACAGCTCTAATGGTGGTTTCTTTTACAACTGTGATATTACTTTTCAATTCTTTCTTATTTTTATTTTGCCTCAAATTGTCATAGGGATGTTCACTTTGTCATGACAAGGATGTTCAGGCCATGGGGACAAGGAATTTGAGAAGTAAAATGTATTTAACATTCCAAAACTCCAGCTTCCCCCCAAAAGCCAATTATTTTGGAAACACCCAGTAAAAGAACACTCTGAAGTGGGCCAAGATCAGAAAAGGAGGCCAGAAAGTCAAGCATAGACATGGATTTCTTACTTGTGATTTAGCAGTACTGTTATTAAAACAGTGTTATAGTCCAAGCATTGTGGTAAACTACTTGCCATTCACATTAACAGCAAACAATATCTATTTGCCATTAACATTTGATATCTTCTTACAATTTTGGGGATTCAATACATTTTAGGGAAAATTTAAAGAGACAAATCATGGGATAGATACGCACTCCAGAGAGTTGTGACTATTAAGTTTTAGACAAACTTTTAAGCCTTCCTAGGACAAATATTTATTGAGAAAGTTCTAGGTGTTGTTCAGTACAAAGGGAAAAAGAAGATAAGAGTTTATTTTTCATCAGTATAAATTTGTCTATGTATTATTGCTTGAGAATGCTGAAAATAAGCTGTTCAATTTTCACTGAATTTTTACCTGCAGGAATTCTCCCATCTGTAAGAAAAAGGTCACTGAATCCTTCTCCAAGAAGTCGGTCAATAGGAGAATCTCTTCCTAAATCATAATCACTGTCTCCTGCTTCACTGTCACCACGGCCACTATCTTTCAGGCTGAACTTATCCATATCTTGAAGGGCATACCTGTGATAAAACAAACAGACATGTTCATTAGCTCATGACCTAAGCCTATACCCTCTGATAATGCTACTCTGAACTTTGACCAAAGAAAATCCTTACCTGTAGCTTCTGGAATACTTGTTGCCTCGAAAACTTGGCCTTGGCTGATATTGGCCTTGATGAAGCATGGAGAGAAGCTGAGACACCTGTTATGAAACACATAACAGAAAGGGAAAAAATGAATCTTTGCAAAGGTTATCCATATATGTCAAATAAAATCTATGTATATTAATCACTTTTTAAAAAAAAACAAACTGTCTGTTAAAATAATCTGTCAGAAGAAAGAAACAGAATTTACTCCAATATAAAAGACAATTATAAACATCTTAGGGTATTAGATATACTTTAGCCTTGTACCTTAGCCTCATGATCCAAAGCACATAAAAACCTTAACGCTGAACCTTAAGCTAGTTAAATTCAAGTGCTTGGCTCTAAATAGTTTTAATTCCATTGAAGTCAGTGAAAAATTAGCTATATTTAACTGCTCTGAGCTATGACTCAAAGGCCTTAAACACGTTCATTAAAAAATTGCATGCACAGTTGACACAAGCTGTTAGAACAGATGTAGTTAAACCTTCACTAGTGTTAGTAATATATTTCTTTATTCTTTTGTCCCCTTTAAATATGCAAATACATTAGAAGTATATTGAAATACTGAAGCATAAAAGAACGTGATTTTTACATCCTGGAATGATTTCCAAGGACTAATTCTATAATATATTTAATTAACTGGAGTAATGTTACTGGTAGGCTATTAAAATTCAGTTAATATCGTATCAATAGTAACTAAATTTTAACCAATTTAGTTAATATTGCACCAATTACTACAAAATAGGGTAATAGCTATAGATTGCAAAACTCTGGATCACCACTAGGTACATTTGTTCCCATCTAGTGGTCATCTGGAATTTGGATAGCAAGAATAGCAAGATCTAGCTACCCTATTATTCATGGCTTTTATGATTTGTACAGAAATTGAAATCATACTCACAGCTGGTATTCCATGATATTGTTATATTTTTATCCAAGTAGTGTAATAAGAAATGAAAATATTATCCATCCAATACCGTGTGTGTGTGTGTGTGTGTGTGTGTGTGTGTGTGTGTGTGTACACTTGGGAAACTGCAATGAATGTATATTCCCAGTGAATTTCTGGATATGTATAAATGCATATAGTAAATACAGGTGTGTAGAGTCATCATATATAATAACTGAAATGATACATTGCAATTTATTGTACTAAATAGACATAGGATTTGCTTATTTATGTGAATGACTTTTTATTAAAGCAAACTGTATGATCTTACCTCAACAGCAGGAGTAGCATGACTGAGCTCAAGAGAGAAATTCTCAGGTACATGATTTGATGAGATGGTCACCAGACTATTTAAAGACTGATGACTGTGATGGCTTTGTCGACTGCTCATTTGCCCTCTTTCCAGGGTTGGAGATGATGAAGGTGAAGCTTTGTGATGGGATCTGATTGGTAAAGTACCATTAATGGTAGGCACTAATGTAATGTCCCCTTTGTGAATTTGTCTTGATGGCCTTTTGGGATGATGCTGGTATGTGGATTCTGCAACACGACAGTTATAAGACCGGGTGTCTTTCTTCTCACGATTACACATTGTAGCAAAGACGACCATGACCACCAACAAAACTGCACATATTGCTCCTAAGGATATTATTGTGATCATGGAAATATCTAGAGGAGGTTGGCTTGGATATGTTGCTTCTGTAGATGAAAGTTGATAAATATTTTTAACAACACTGCATTTCAGAAGTGCTTTGGTACTCAGTTGAGGGCTTCCTTTGTCCCTAACAACCACTGTAAGTTCCCATTCTGTTGATATAACAGATTCAATACTAGCATTAAAACAAATGTCACATGTCTGTGGATCCATCACAAAGAGTCCTTCTTCACTACTAGTTGCTAATGAGCAGCTTATCTCTGCATTAACCCCTGAGTCTCTATCTATGGCTCTTATCCTAGTGATGCAATAGTTACTGTCAGCTTCCTTAGGGATTGAAATCTCTGCTGTATTGTTGTGCAGTGCAGGCCCCACAATCAAAGGAGCATTATCATTTTCATCAATAATAGTTAGTACCACTGTTGTATTGCTAGCCAACTGTTGACTCCCTCCATCTCTAGCTTGAACCATAAAGACTATCTGGTTTACTTCCTCATGATCAAAAGTCCTAAGTGCATAGATGGCTCCGTTAGAGGGATCAATGGTCACATATGTAGTTATGGAACTTCCCAAAATAGATAGCGTCTCCAAGATAGTGTAGGTCACCTGCCCATTATCTCCCAGATCTGGATCAGTTGCTGTAACAGAGGTGATATATGCACCCGGAGAATTATTTTCCAAGATTACAATTTCATATCTATTTGTCTGAAATTGGGGTGGGTTGTCATTTTCGTCAATGATCTGGACAGTAAAATGTTTCACTGTAGAAAGACTTGGAGTTCCTTTGTCTTCTGCTATGACTGTCAGGCTATACTCAGATCGCTTTTCTCGATCCAAAGTAGTATTTGTTAATATGAAATAATTATTCTCATAGGTCTTCTGAAGTTTGAAGTGCCCATGTCCATGAAGCTTGCAAACCACTTCTCCATTCAGTCCAGAATCTTTATCTTGCACCCTAACAAGGGCCACAAAAGTCTCTGTGGATGCTTTTTCAGAAATATAGGCAATTTCTTCTTTTCCTAGAGACATCAGGTTTAAATTGATTTCAGGTTTGTTGTCATTCACATCTACAACCTTAATAATGATTTTACAGTGAGCTGGAATTGAATTTGGACCCAAATCTTGTGCCTGAGCATCAATTTCATAGGATTTGGTGGTCTCATAATCCACTGGTTTGAGAAGAGTTAGTTGACCACTTTCAGAGTCCATTTTAAAAGTCTCTATAATTTTGGGGTTCACGTGACTACTGAAAGAGTAGACAACCTTGCCATTAGCACCTTCATCTGGATCAGTGGCATTGAGGTCAATAAGTAACGTGCCAACATGTGAATTTTCTAAAAGTTGAATAATGTATGTCTGTTGTTCAAAAACGGGACTATTGTCATTAGAATCCGAAATGCTGATTTTCAGGAGAGATGATCCACTTCTCTGAGGCACACCATTATCAGAGGCAGTCAGTTGGAGTTCATAGCTTGATTTCAGCTCCCGGTCCAGTTCCCGCACCACAATCAATTCTGCATATTTGGCTCCATCTGTCCTTGTTCTAACTTCAACGGTAAAGAAATCGTTGGCCGAAAGTGAGTATGTGTAGAGGGAATTTTCCCCAACATCTGGATCAAAAGCACTATCCAAAGGAATCCGCGTACCTACGGCGGCACTCTCCGAGATTTCAAGAGGAATAAGAGCTCTGGAGAATTGAGGCGAATTGTCATTAATATCCAACACTTCGACCTCGACATGGAAAAGCTGCAGATGTTCAGTCGGCAGAGTGATCACGTCAAACTCTATGGAACAGTTTAAGTTCTTCTGGCAGAGTTGCTCCCGGTCAATTTTAGCCCCAATGCTGATCTCTCCGTTGTCCTCCCGAACCAGCAACAAGGGAGAATTCCCCCTCTGCATGGCTCGGAACCGCACAGATGAAGGATTGGGCAACCTATACAAAACGTCGGCGACATCTTCGGAAAGCCTGGCAATGACCGAGCCAACCCTCTGCTCCTCGTAGATCCTGTATTTCAGATTTTTGGCCGCTGCGCCTTCCCAGCAGGACATGACGGTCGCCAGTACAAAGAAAAAAGGAAAGTGCATTTTTCGACCCAAACACGGCATCGCGACACAGGCTCCCCGGCTTCTTTCTGCCCAACAAGTTACAAAGCAATTCGCTTAAGTTAAATCTCGATCCCTCAAACCCAGACGTCCATTTGGTTCTTGGGAGCAAGGGGAGGAAGGGGGGCACCCGCGCTTGCAAACCTTCCTTCTGAAACGGATGCCACGTCCCAGCCGCTCAGGAAAAGTTGTCTACAGCAAGACCGAGGCGGCGGAGCTCCCAATATACATCCCGTAGGCAAGGCGGCTCGGATTCCTCCGCTTCTTCTCGTCCAAGAGGTTTGCACATCAAGGCTTCTTGCTTCCTTCCGCTGCAGCTATTATTCACCGAGGGTCGAAGGGAAGGGAGCCGTGGCTGCGCGGCGGCGCGGTTCCTTCCCGAAGAGACCCTTCTGAAACGCTCGCTCTCCTCCGCTTCTGGCGACTAAGTAAGCCCAGATTGCTGACTCCCGTCTAAAAATCGGTGGAACTTCACTTCAACTCAGACAAAGCTTTTGCCCGGCTGGATGTGTTGAATCGCTTCCAGCCAATCATCTTGCTTCCAAATCAAAGGACAGTGAAGTCACATATGCTCATAGTCCCAAAAAAGAGGGAGGAGGGTGGTGGGAGCGGCTTCCACCTTCCTCTCCCCGCCCTTCCCACTACCACAAAAAGAAACAAATTGCTGGAGAATGTCTTAAAATCAACTTCATGTTCTCCAGTTTTTATGAAGATTTCGGTTGGGATGGGTGTCTTTCTTTGTCTTTGGAACGAGCACTTTCATTAATATCCTGGCATAGGGATAATAACCCTTCAAATTTTGGTTAAAAGGCAAGCCAAGACTTTTGAGTAAGTTTGCTTAATGGAGAATTTGTCCTCCCTGCTTTCCTTTGGCTGCTTTCAAGAAATTGATCCTTTGGATTTTTACTTAAAATGTTTTGCCCACAAGAGAATTTGGTTTTTAATCTTACGCTTCCCTTCATTTTACTGTCAAGAAAAATCTATCCATAGTTTTCTTCTTCTCCTGGTTTCAGAAAATGGCTATGTAGCATTTGACATTGTTGGGCTCTTGGGGTGGTCTGAGCTTGGGTGCTTCCTTGCAAATGTTTCATAGCAAAAATGGTAATGAAATGCCTGCAAAAGAAAACAAGAGCCCAGCATTTCAGCCCTTAGCTTCATACATTCTCTTCTATTTCATATTGCTTTGTAGGTATGTTATCTTCCACAAAAGCCTTTTCTTTCTTCTTACTATAATACAGACCTTGCAACTTCAGAAGGTTTTCCTTCCTTTTAAAAGCAGCCTTTGTCTTTGACTTGATGAGGCATGCTAAACCAATTGGCCCATATGGGAAATCAGTTTAAAATATATTTGGGTTAGGATATTAGAAAATCAGGCCAGCATTCTCCAAAGGACAATTAATTTTATTTTGTTTTATTATTTTATTTATGTATTTGCTAGAATTATATGCTTCTTTTCCTTCAGGAACTCTGTATGGTGTTCATAGCATTCCTTCTGCTCATTTTTGCCCCTAAAACCGTAATGACGAACCTATGACATGCGTGCCAGAGGTGGCATGCAGAATCCTCTCTGTGGATACACGCGCCATCACCAGATGCTCTTCTGGTTTCCATTGTGCATATGCACGCTGGCCAGCTAGTCTTCGCAGGGGCCAGAGCACCGGAAAATGGCCTGAAAGCAGCCCGAAAAACAGCCAAAAAAACCAAGCTGTTTTCTAGGCCATTTTGGGGGCCAAAACCAGCCCCCAAATGGCCATGAAAACAAAAACAGCGCGAAAAACAGCCAAAAACACCAAAAAAAAAAAAACCACTGGCTTGCACGTGCAGGGAAGTTACTCTTTGGGTTTCTGGTGCTCTGACATGCATGAAGACCACCTGGGTGGTGAACATACACGTGCTGGAAACCCAAGACCAGCTGGCTGGTGTGCATATATGCACTGGCCAGCTGATCTTCGGGTTACTAGTGTTCTGGTGTGCACATGCATGCACATGCATGCACAAGCATGTACGTTCCTGTTTGGGCGCTTGGTACCGAAAAGGTTCATCAACATATTAGCAATAGCACTTAGACTTATATACTGCTTCACAGTGCTTTTACAACCCTCCCTAAGCAGTTTTACTGACCTCGGAAGAATGGAAGTCTGAGTCAACCCTGAGCCAGTGGGACTTGAACCTGCCAGACTGCTGGCAATCAACAGTCAGCAGAAGTAGCCTTCAGTACTGCACTCTAACCACTGCACCACCACGGTTCTTACTGATACTCTGAGGTACTCCGGGATTGGGCGGCCTATAAATAAAATTAAACTTGAAACTTGAAACTACTGTCCTGAATTACTAGCTCAAAATCTCCAGCACAGGTAGACCTGAAGATGGGTCTCCTCAATTCTAGTCAAACAGCTTAATCACTGCACCACACTACATCTCCACAAGTTCTCTTTTGTTTCCCTGGAACCAAATGTCATTTCTTATAACTCTTTAATAATTTTTTTGGTAGCTTTGCTAACCAGTATATAGACCAAGGCTATCATAATGCCTAGCCAGGATATCATCATGGATTGATGATATAGATTAATTGAGGTAATTTCAAATTTGGTTACAAACTTAACTTTAGTTTCCAGTATGGTCTGTAATGACATCTGACTTTGAAGTTCTGATCCTCAACCCATGGCAAACTGTTTTCATTTTGAGAACATGACAAGGATCAAAGAAGTGCTGCTTACTTGCTGAGAGTTTGGGTCCATAGTGGTAATTTCAGCACATCTTGGAAACGGCAAAAATTATTGGTGAGTGATGTTGGGGATGCACACAGATCAGTCTAATGAGTTGTGTAGAGCACATACATTCAGTGTGGAAAGTCCCATGTTCCGTTCCTATCACCAGATAGGATTGGAAAAACTACAGTCTCAAACACTGGAAAATTTCTATTAAACAGCATTGACAGGATGCAGTATAAACCTCAACATTGGAATAATAATCTCAGAATAAGCTTTTTCTGTTCCCGACTGTATAGATACCTTACATCCTCTTTTGTATAGTTATGTTGATAATTATATGCAGGAATGAACAATTAAGAAAATTTTCTTCAATGAATTAGAGGAATTTAGAAATGACTTGGCTCATGCAGAAATGAATCAGTGGAAGAAGACAAGATCCATGAGCTTCCAATTAAGTTCAAAATTATTATTTGTTCTAAATAATGAATCAGAAATTAAAATCTTAATTGGGTTCCAGTTTGTTTAACTGTATTACTGTTTGAACTCTGAACTATAAATCAATTGGCATTTCCATGTTGAATGTGAATCAATGTTTTAAAAAACTATTTCCTTGAACTCTTACAAATATTTGCACCTGAAAAGTTTGGTAGAAAATGATGACAGATGCCTCTCTATGGAGATACTGTGTCTGGAGACACCTGAAAATAAATATTTTTGTACCAGATTATTATCTTTTTATTCTTCCCAACTTTTAATAATTAAAGCTTTACCCCTTTATTTTGCAGATTGCTAATTATATTTCATATTTTGTCATGTGAAGCTACTTGAAGTGTTTTGAAGCTGAAATTAATACTATAACTTTTTAAAATAGAATACTAAAAAATATGTTTCCCAAAACAGGAATATTTTATTGGACATTAGCCCAAAATCTACAATGCATATGTGGAAAACCACACTTGAAATAATTGTTGAACTCATTTATAAGTAGGAATTGAGATCCATCTCTTCATACACTACTGTGGCCTAAGTATTTATGAATGAAACAGATGGGATACATCACAGAATGTATTTGATGTAATGGGAGAACAAGATTTCCATGTCCACTTAATCAAACTGATTCTTGACTGAATAATTAATTGTCATCTGTTAGTTTTGAACTTATACACTGAAATTGTTATGAGTTCAGGTGTGGGCTACAGGCTTATCTGCTTAAGTTGTGCTACTTTAATTACCTTCGCAATATATGAGGGGGGGCATGGTGGCTCAGTGGCTATGATGTAGAGCTTGTCGATCAGAAAGGTCAGCAGTCGGTGGTTCAAATCCCTAGCTCCATGTAACGGAGTGAGCTCGCTTTACTTGTCCCTGTTTCTGTCAACCTAGCAGTTCGAAAGCACATAAAAATGCAAGTAGAAAAATGGAACCACCTTTGGTGGGAAAATAACAGCGTTCCGTGTGCCTTTGACATTGAGTCATGCTGGCCACATGGCCATGGAGACGTCTTCAAACAGCACTGGCTCTTCGGCTTTGAAACAGAGATGAGCACTAACCCCTAGAGTTGGGAACGACTAGCACATAGGTGCAAGGGGAACCTTTACCTTTAATATATAAGGATTAGTGACCTGGCAGATATCTACATGATTTGAGTGGAATATAGATGACTTTTCCAATTGTATTCAACTCAGCTGGAGTCTTTACATCTTTCTGGATCCAGAATGTTTTATTTCAGATCAATTTGACTATCAGGCTGTATCAGCACGGGCTTGTCTAGAAGTCTAATAGACACAGAGATCACTAATCACTAAGTGTTTTTTTCTGGCCAAGAACTATTTATCCTTTAATGTTCACATATCAGCCAGTAGCAAAGGCTATGTCTTGTCCCCATCACTTCTGTGTCCAAAAGTACATCTCTTTGCCCTCTTGATAAACATAAAAGGAATAAATTATAACTGTGTTCATTACAGTAGCAATCTTTGATTGCCTTCTATTTTCTAAAGTTGGTGTCCTAGTAATTCTACATTTTAGCTTATCTAATGTTTCTAGCATACCTCCAGGAATTGGGAGTTGGGACAAAACAAAATTCTCCATCAATAAAAGCAGAGATTTAAAAAAAAACCACAAGATAATTATGTATTGTCATTTTGGATGACATTCACTATTTTGAAATGGCATTTGTCATTCATAAATGTAGTGCCATTGGCACATGGATTTTTTGAACTGCCTTGCAATTGTAAACATCTGGCTACAATATTGCTTGATCAACAGATGTGTGGGTGATAATCAAGCCTATCCTCTGATATTTACATGTGTTTTTTGGCAGTATCTGCTTTTGTTCTTAATAGGGCTATGGGATCAGAGGTGCCAAAATATGAGCAACCTCTAGATGGCTGCAGAAAATTACAGTATTCTGTATGACTGTGCTTTCATCTAGGGATCATCAATATATTTACAGACCTGATTTAAAAATCATGCCACATATCTCCATCTGATGCAACACTGTTTTTCCATCCAATCAAATTTCCATCCCTGATCTTGTGACACTACTTCTTGAACTTCGCACAGATCTTATATTTTTTTTCCTTTCAAACAATAGGTAACCCAATGCATGAATATTTATTCTCATATGCACCTGCAAAGAACAAATATTACATATTATGTATAATGGTTAAAATGCTGGACAACAATTACAGAGACCCAAATAGACCTTCAGCCCAAAACCACTCTACTTGAATTTGTTCCAGTGGTTGTCTACTGATCGAACTTCAGATAGTATTGTTGGAGGGGACCAGGTAGTGAAAATGGGCTTTATGCATGTAGCCTTTGGGTGGGTGCAGGGAAAAAAAGATATAAATCTATTTTTTTTAAAGTACAAATATATACAGACACACAATGATACCTGCAAACATCACAAAAAGTATAAATTTGCCAGTCTGTGCTAGACATGATATAATCATGATATAGACATGATATAACCATCTCAGTAAATACTGAGATGATGATCTGCTAGATTTCTATCCGTAATATATGGAATAGCTGGGAATGCTTATTTTAAATATTATAAATATAACTATAGAGATTGATTCTGCATTGAGAATAACTAAATATTATTTTCCAAGATTACAAATATTGTTTCTATTTCT
The DNA here is from genome assembly GCF_051295495.1 of Thamnophis sirtalis. Classification (NCBI taxonomy): domain Eukaryota; kingdom Metazoa; phylum Chordata; class Lepidosauria; order Squamata; family Natricidae; genus Thamnophis; species Thamnophis sirtalis. Next base: position 31,442,094 of record NW_028261390.1, on the reverse strand, counting down.
CTTTTCTATGTATTTCATTTCAGATATATGCTGTTTCCTTCTCCTTCCTTCCTTCCTTCCTTCCTTCCTTCCTCCTTCCCCTCCCCTCCCCTCCCTCCCTCCCTCCCTCCCTCCCTCCCTCCTTCCTTCCTTCCTTCCTTCCTTCCTAAGTCATTCCAAATTTTGCAAACAATGATCTAGATATAATTGTAAAACTTTGGTTGCTTCTTTGCCCCCACTACCTCCAGGGCTGTTGTTCTCATCAGAATTCAACAAAAGTCACTATGAACCTTCTTCCAATAAAGAAAGCAGAAGAGTCTCAGTGTGAACTCTCCTTTTTAAGGATTCAAAAGCAGTTTATATGCTATTGTCTCTTCTTTTTTTTTCAGAAACCAGTGTTGTGTATCAAATTGCATAGAAAAGACATGGCTATAATGAATGTATTTAGTAGTGAGTCACATAGATGAACACTGTGCCCCCCATTAATAATACTGTTTTACAAGTTTGCAGTCTTTTCAAAGTTCAGATCCCCAAACCGTATAGGCAGACCGAAAAACCTAATTCAAGCAACTGGGATTTTAACAACATATAGCCATCTGGCCTAAATCACTAACAACCCAAGCCAATAATTATATCAATTCAGGCTTTAGTGCTCCAAAAAAAGCAAACCAAGGAATTAGTGTCTTTTCCAAGTTGGGTACAGAAAACTTACAGATAATTCCATTAGCTCAAGAGCACTCATTTGTATTGCTCTGCTGTTTTATTTTGTTTTAAAATATAAAAATATAAAAAATTCATTATTTTAAAATCTGGAAGTACAATTTGTTGTTTGCTTTTATTTCCTCCCCCACCCCACCCCCCATTGCTTATAACTGAGCATATTTTAAGATTCTTTCAAAAGTCAATATTGGAATTGAATTTGTCACCTTTTAAAAGAGTGTCAAGGGACTAATCATAGTAGAAAATAATTTCAGACCTGCATCTTAAAATATTTAAACTCTCTCTATGTACTCTCTGGTTCCTAAGAATAATAATTAAGTTAATGCATGGAAGCTGAACCACACAATGTATTTATCTTCAGCATGCAATAATTTCAAATGGATTTCTGAGGGACATGCGTATTAGCACAAGCAACAGAACATATCTGAAATCATATCCTAAAGCAAGAATTTGGTCCTTGAACTTCTGTTTATTCTATTATTATACTTTATTCATTAAAAGTGAAACTCAGCCAAATGAACATTCAAAAATGCATTACAAATACCAGTGACTGGTGCTAAAGGTTGATACGGTTTGCTGCCAGCGTCCTAGGTATCAAACAAGTACCTTCTTAAAATATAAGATGTTCTGAGTAGCACAGTTTTTTGCAGTTCTGCTGATGTTATTGCAGGAACCTGCAATTTGTTGATGCATCTTGTAAAATTCTTGGACATGTTTATTGTATTATTAATAATAATAATAATAATAATAATAATAATAATAATAACAACTCCGCCGTTGCCGGTCCCAAGCCCGGATGAGAAAGGAGGAAGGTTGGGGTCAGGTTGGCATCTGGTCCCATAAAAAAAACCCCGCCAACCCATACAATATGGTGAAAAAAACAAATAAGAATTCCATACCGCATCGGTCGTCGCGCGGGTTAACAAGGGCCGCGGTGGATGTTGGGGTCCCTGGACATCCGTCGACAAGTGGGCTACAAGTGGACCAGCCAACAAAACGACAAAAATATAGTGCAGATGAAAACCGTGCCATAATGGCCTGTTACTACAACTCAGAGCCAGAAAAAAGAGGCTATTTAAAGAGAATGTATGAATTATGGAAACAACAATATCCAGATGTAGAGATTGTAAAACAGCAGATAACAGCAACAGCTAGAAAAATTGAAAGATATGAGGCACGAATCATCCAATATAAACAAAATCAGCAATTTCGATCAGACCAACGGCGTTTTTATCAAAGTCTTAATGTAAATGGTGACACCAAAAGTGAAAAACCAGAAAAACAGGCCACAGTTGAATTCTGGAAAGAATTGTGGGAAAATGCAAAGGACTACAACAAGGAAGCAAAGTGGATACATGACTTTGAGAAAAGCATTGGCAACAAACAAATGCAAGCATTAGAAATAACAACTGAGATGGTCAAAAATCGAGTTAAAAAGGTAAAGAATTGGACATCACCTGGAAAGGACCAATTACATGGTTTCTGGCTCAAATATCTGACCAGTTTACATGCAATATTGGCCAGGCAACTGAATGAAATTTTACAAAAGGGCCAAATTGATGAATGGTTGACAACTGGAAAAACATACTTGATTCAGAAAGATGCAACTAAAGGAACAACACCTGAAAACTACAGACCAATAACATGCTTGCCAACAACCTTCAAATTACTCACAGGCATTATTGCAGATAACATGATGGATTATTTGGAAACAAACAACATCTTGCCAGTAGAGCAAAAAGGCAACAAAAGAAGGAGCAGGGGCACAAAAGATCAGCTTCTAATTGATAAAATGATATTAGAAAATTGTAAGAACAGAAAAACAAACTTGAATATGGCCTGGATTGATTACAAAAAGGCATTTGACTCACTGCCACATAGTTGGATCATAAAATGCTTAGAAACAACTGGCATTAGCAAAAATATTACATCCTTTACTGAAAAGGCGATGAAACAATGGAGAACTGAGTTGGCAGTGGGGAATGAGATCTACGGAATGGTTAATATCAAGCGAGGAATTTTCCAGGGTGATTCACTTTCACCTCTTCTCTTCATCATCGCAATGATCCCACTATCAGTAATCTTAAAAAAAATGAAATTAGGCTACCAAACAGCCAAAGAAGCTGAAAAAATTTCACATTTACTATATATGGATGATTTGAAACTCTATGGAAAGACAGAAATAGAAATCCAATCATTGACAAACACAGTCCGAGTATTCAGCACCGATATTTCAATGCAGTTTGGCATGGAAAAATGCACCACTGTATCCATAAAAAGGGGCAAAATCACTGCATGTGAGGGAATTGAAATGCCCAATGGCCAATTAATTAAATGCAATGAAAATGAAGCCTACAAATACTTAGGCATTCTGCAGTTGGATAACATCAAGCATGGAGAAGTAAAAACTATTGTCAGGCGAGAGTACACCAACAGAGTTAGGAAAATTTTAAAATCTAAATTGAATGGTGGAAATACAATCAAGGCCATAAATACCTGGGCAATACCAGTTATAAGATACACAGCTGGTATAGTTAACTGGACACAAGCTGATTTGGACCTTTTGGACCGAAAAACCAGGAAACTAATGACAATGCACTACAGTTTACATCCACGTGGTGATACTGATAGACTATATCTGCCCCGAAAATCAGGTGGCAGAGGATTATTACAAGTGAAGCAAACAGTTGAAGAAGAAAAACATGCACTGGCTGATTATTTAAAAGAAAATCAAGAACATCTATTAATCGAAGTAAAGAACAAAAATCTACTGAAGGCCCAACAGACGAAACAAGAATACAGAAAAGATGTGATAAAATCAAGAATGGAGAGTTGGCAGAACAAAGCACTGCATGGCCAATTTCTGGAAAAAATAAAAGATAAAGTGGACAGTGAACAAACTTGGTTATGGTTAACAACAGGTACATTAAAGAAAGCAACAGAGTCACTAATCCTGGCTGCGCAAGAACAAGCTATCCGCACAAATGCCATTAAGGCCAAAATCGAAAAATCCTCTGATGATGCCAAATGCAGACTTTGCAAAGAAGCTGATGAAACTGTTGATCACATACTCAGCTGCTGTAAAAAAATCACGCAGACTGATTATAAATTGCGGCACAATTCAGTAGCACAAATGATCCATTGGAATTTGTGCAAAAATTATAATATCAAAACAGCAAAAAACTGGTGGGAACATCAGCCTGAAAAAGTCACCGAAAATCAGATGGTCAAGATCTTGTGGGATTTCCGTATACAAACCGACAAAATACTGGCGCATAATACACCAGACATCACACTGGTTGAGAAAAATAAGGTCACAATCATAGACATCGCAATACCAGGTGATGGCAGGGTCGCCGAGAAGGAACATGGAAAAATCGCGAAATACCAGGATTTAAAAATCGAAATTCAACGACTATGGCACAAACCAGCAGTGGTAATTCCAGTGGTAATTGGCACACTGGGTGCTATTCCAAAAGCACTGGAATTACATTTAAAACAGTTAAAAATTGACAAAATCACCATCAGTCAAATGCAAAAAGCCGCACTGCTTGGATCTGCACGCATATTACGAAAATACGTTACGACGTCCTAGGCCCCTGGGTAGGGCCCGACTAGTAACCAATGCCAAATCCGGCGAAACAACTGGCCGCTGTGATACAATTGTGTAATAATAATAATAATAATAATCCAAAAATCAGATGGTCAAGATCTTGTGGGATTTCCGTATACAAACGGACAAAATACTGGCGCATAATACACCAGACATCACACTGAGAAAAATAAGGTCACAATCATAGACATCGCAATACCAGGTGATAGCAGGGTCGCCGAGAAGGAACATGAAAAAATCGCAAGATACCAGGACTTAAAAATCGAAATTTAACGACTATGGCACAAACCAGCAGTGATAATTCCAGTGGTAATTGGCACACTGGGTGCTATTCCAAAAGCACTGGAATTACATTTAAAACAGTTAAAAATTGACAAAATCACCATCAGTCAAATGCAAAAAGCCGCACTGCTTGGATCTGCACGCATATTACGAAAATACGTTACGACGTCCTAGGCCTCTGGGTGGGGCCCGACTAGTAACCAATGCCAAATCCGGCGAAACAACTGGCCGCTGTGATACAATTGTATAATAATAATAATAATAATAATAATAATAATAATAATAATAATAATAATAATAATAATCATCATCATCATCAAGATACCAGGACTTAAAAATCGAAATTCAACGACTATGGCACAAACCAGCAGTGGTAATTCCAGTGGTAATTGGCACACTGGGTGCTATTCCAAAAGCACTTGAATTACATTTAAAACAGTTAAAAATTGACAAAATCACCATCAGTCAAATGCAAAAAGCCGCACTGCTTGGATCTGCACGCATATTAAGAAAATACGTTACGACGTCCTAGGCCCCTGGGTGGGGCCCGACTAGTAACCAATGCCAAATCCGGTGAAACAACTGGCCGCTGTGATACAATTGTATAATAATAATAATAATACACCAGACATCACACTGGTTGAGAAAAATAAGGTCACAATCATAGACATCGCAATACCAGGTGATAGCAGGGTCGACGAGAAGAAACATGAAAAAATAGCAAAATACCAGGACTTAAAAATTGAAATTCAATGACTATGGCACAAACCAGCAGTGGTAATTTCAGTGGTAATTGGCACACTGGGTGCTATTCCAAAAGCACTGGAATTACATTTAAAACAGTTAAAAATTGACAAAATCACAATCAGTCAAATGCAAAAAGCCGCACTGCTTGGATCTGCACGCATATTACGAAAATACGTTACGACGTCCTAGGCCCCTGGGTGGGGCCCGACTAGTAACCAATGCCAAAATGCGAAACAACTGGCCGCTGTGATACAATTGTATAATAATAATTATAATGTTTTACATTATTTTAATTGTATTTTGAAAGTTGTAAACTACCCAGAGTCTTTTGAAGTAGGATAGCTATAATAAATGCTATTGTTGTTGTTGTTGTTTCCAAAGTTCTTGAACATGAGGAAGTCAGGATCCTGTGGGACTTTCATATCCAAACAGACAGACATCTGGCCCATAACATGCCTGACTATTGTGGAAAAGAAAAAAGTCTGGTTCGTTGATATTACAATACCAGGTGATGTAGAGCTAGAAGTGAAACAGCTAGAAAAAAGTAACAAAATATCATGATTTACAAATTGAATTTGAGCAACTACGGAGGAAGAAATTAATTGTTCTACCAATAGTAATAGGAACCCTTGAAGCAATACCCAAAGGGCTTCCTAGATACATGAAAAATTTGGAACTTATTAGACCAGAATATCCTGACTTTGCAAAAAAAAAAAAAAAAAAAAAAAAAAAACCCACCCCACCTACTTGGAACTGCCTATATACTCAGATTCTATCTTAATAGCTTTTAGATCTTTGGTTAGGACTTGAACTCTTTTTATCAGACTGTAAAATCCTAACTGTGAATCAAATTGAAGATTAAATCTTAAATAACAATAGCAGCAATAATAATATTTGAAAGTATATCTGCATTACAGATGGTTTGGTTCATACTATCCCAATGTGGGCAAATATTTGTGGAAAACCTAGCTTGCTCTGAATTAGTATTATGAAAAAAAGGTAAGAGAAAAATGTATCCTTTAATTATTATGCATAACTATGCACTAAAACCAATAAGCAGTTATAAAGTTAACTAAAAATTAAAATTTTCATTTAAGATTTAGGTTTTTTTTATTTTTGGATATATTATGTTTACAAACAACATCCTGAAGCTTTTCTACATTCACATCCTTGGAGGTCTTTTTTGGATATCCTCCTACATTTCTATGTAGCACACTGAGGTCATAAAGAAAAAAGACAAGTCTACGTACAAACCACATACATTTTTTACAGAAGTATTTATTATGGGATGTTGTTAGGCACATATGAGGTAAACATAAGGTAGACATTGAATTGCACTCAACTTCTGGTAAGTTCATGGCCATATGCTTGTTTTTTCTTCACAATAATACAGGAAGTGGTTTGCCATTGTCTCTTTCCAGGATATATTTTTATATGAATGAATGGTTTAGCTTCTGGGAAGGTTAAAATAATTTAATATGGATTAAAACTGTTTCTTTTTTTACCTCAGAACTTTCTTTCCAGAATTTTTGTTTCTTTTTAAAAATATCCAGCATTCTATCAAAGTGAACAAGCATGATAATTCTCAGAAGCCCTCCTGATATCAGCAACATTACTTTCTTTTTTAATATATGTTTTATTGATACATTTTTATACATATAAAAATTCCATATCTATCTGAACAGCATGTTGTTTGGACACAATTAGTTTTAAGTAGAGATAGAACATTAATAATAATAGTAATCATAATAAACATAGCAATATTAATTGCAAAGTAGTAATACAATTAGTTTTTCCATCTTACAAAATTTTCAATACATTTTTTTCCTTTTGGGTCTTTTTAGATTCTAAATTCTGTTTCTGTTAGTTAACCATTGGTAAAACAAGTCCCATGTTAAAAAATATTTTGTTTCTTCCTTTTCTTTTCTTTTAAATGTTAATCTATCCACACCAGCACTTTCTAATTGTTCTGTAGGGAGAACGAGGCAGACAGGAACTGAGGCAAGGCAGGTTGAAGCTAACACAACCTTTATTTACAGTGACATACAGCTCAATGTAAGGCAAACCTCGAACCGGCAAACAGCAAAGCAAGGGACAGCTGACAGCCCTTTTATACTAGAGCTGTCAGATGCTTAACCAATAGGATAGTGGGATTCTCCCACCAGCTGGCTGCTCGCATCTCAGCCAATCAGGAGCCAGCAATGTAAGTCAATGGCGTGGTAGACACTAGTACTTAACACTAATATTTTTTAATTACACTTTCATCTGTGGGGATATCTTCATTTTTCCATTGTTGTGCAAACACAATTTTTGCTGCCATTAATACATTTATAATTAAGTATGTTTTCTCTTTGTTATACTGTTCTGGTAATATACCCAACAAGAATATTTCTGGTTTCAAATCTATGAGCAACCCTAATTTTCAAGGTACCAATTTCTAGTCCATTAATTAACTTTTATCCCAGCGCACACTTATTCTTTACATGTGCATATTATAGATATTAAAACTGGCCACTTTTGTAAGCATAAAACCATGTATTATTTTGATATAAAAGCCTTGGATGTTGAAAACAAAACTCAGTAAATAAAACAAAGCTAGAAAGCAAGAAACTACTAGATAACATTCCCTCTACGATGAGACTCTGCCTATCAGAATAAAGCAATTCAATCAATAATATCTGTTTTGTGTTGAAAAAAATTAATTCATATTTTGCATATCACCTGATGAGATATATCACATCATATGATACCCTGTTTTTCTGAAAACAAGACCTCCCCGGATAATAAGCCCAATTGGGCTTTTGAGCACATGCACTAAAGTAAGTCCTCCCCTGAAAATAAGCCTTCCCCCAAAATATTGCAACATAGCAGCAGCCATGAGATGAACACACTCACCACCTCCTGCACCTCAAAAATAATAAGACCTTTTCGAAAATAAGGTCAAGTGCTTATTTTGGGGGTCAAAAGAAAATAAGTCTCTTGTCTTATTTTCGGGGAAACACAGTAGCATGTCACCACAAGAAACAAGATTTATAGGAAAGAAATGTAGTATGACATATCTATAGTGAGATAAAGACATAATTTTTCAAAATGAATTAAAATTTTGTAAAATATTTTCATTGTAATGGAGGACATAACATCCATAGAAAATAAAATGCTTCCTCATGAAAAGGAAAATTATGACATTCACAAGGGGTCTTCTCACAGGAATATATAGCATAAAGATGCAAAGCAGAAACAATGGAAATTTTACCAAGTCCCTGTACCAAAGAAAACTGATCTGGCTTCAAACCAGCATTAGGAGGTAATGTGGCACAATATTTACAAGAAGTCTTGAAAAATGGGAAATCTAAATTCAAAAGTAAGTAGCACATATTGTATAATGGTTACTGGAAGAGTTCATTTCCAGTTTTTCAGGTCAGTGCTTGTGGATTTACAGGTGGATGTTACGTATAAGCCAGTGACGTGCGGTGAAGTTCACGACTGGTGAGGCAAGCGGGCAGGACCTCTATATTCTCCTCCCCCCACCCCTCCAATCTAGGCAGGACCAAGCCGCTCCGGAAAAAAACCCCTGCCCGCCTCTTGCCTTTGAAGGAGAGGAGGAGGAGGAGGAGGGCACCCGCTTGGGGAGGGGAGGTAGGACAAGCTGAAGGGTCCATCTCCCCACCGCATAAGGATCGGAGGGCTTGCCTCGGAGCCCGCCTCTCCGAGCGTGCGCGTGCTCGCTATAGCTAGGTGAGGGGGGCGGCGGGGGCTTTAAGGCAAGCGTCTGAACGCAAGAAATGAATAATCTCCCCGAGCAGCCTCACACACCAGAAGCACCGAGGAGGGGCAGCAGCGGCTGGCATTGGCAGGGCCCCCTGCCTCCGCCCACCCCCATGGGCCAGGATTTTCCTTGTGGCATTTTGCCTCCCCCCCCACCGACCGGAATATTGCGTGTGCACGCACCATCCACCCCCCCTCACCCCAGCTGCAGCTGAAGAGAGGGAGGAAAGCCAAGGAGAGCCCCCCATTCCCATGCAAAGCCCCCTTAAAGTAGAGAACAAGCCCGCTCTATGTCGGACAGGCGCGCTGGCACTTTAAAGTGCATGCCGGCACTTTAGCTTGTCCCTCGGCCGCCATTCAGTGAAACATGTTTCGCTGAATAGCAGCCGAGGTCTAAACTGCCAGCATGCCTTTAAATGCCTGCTTGTCTTCCACGCGGTCCAGCGCAGAAGGCAAGCAGGCTCTCATGCCAGCACTTTAGCTTGTCCCTCGGCCGTCATTCAGCGAGACATGTTTCGCTGAATAGCGGCTGAGGTCTAAACTGCCAGCATGCCTTTAAATGCCTGCTTGTCTTCTGCGCGGGCCAGCGCAGAAGGCAAGCAGGCTCTTCAAAGTCATGCCGGCACTTTAGCTTGCCCCTCGGCCGTCATTCAGCGAGACATGTTTTGCTGAATGGCGGCCGAGGTCTAAACTGCCGGCTTCCCTTCGCGCCGGCCAGCCATTCAGTGAAACATGTCCTGGTTTGTGGCCGGGCTGCACGCTTGCACTTTAAAGTGCATGCCGCCCGGCCACAAACCAGGACATGTTTCGCTCTATGGCGCACCGAGGTGGCATGGCTTTAAAAAAATAAAAAAATAAAATGAAAAATGAAAAATAATAAATGAAAAATGAAAAATAAAAATAGATGTGCCAGCCCACATGCCAGCAGAGGGAGGTAAAATAAAACCACACACACACGCACATACACATAATAAAAACAAATTATATTTATTTACATTACAAATAATGTAATTGAATTCCTCCCCCCCCTCGCTCTAACCCACATACCTTCCAGCTCCGTCGAAAATGCTAGATTTGGTCTAGCCAGGGCCAGGCAGGCTAGGCTAGTTGCTGCTAGAGTCACCACGTGGATGACTCTGCTTAAACATTTTAAAATAGGCTCTAAACAAAGTGCCCTCTGCAGGAGGAGGCAGGAGTATCACGTGCCTCATTTGCATACGTAATTTTCGGGTTTTAACCCTTGGTTGACACTTAAAAGGCGAAAAAATCCTTAAGCAAAGGAGGCCGATAGTTCTCTAGCCTCCTCCTATTAACTGCACTAAGGAGACTCAGAGTCACTGTGACTTAGAGTCTGGGAGCAACTACATTGGCCTTTTTAATTATTTTGAAAATAGTTTCCTTTCCCTCAGGAGACTGGTGAGGCCTCGCCTCCCCTGCCTCTAGTGACTGCACGTTACTGGTATAAGCTGGATTGACAAAATCAGAAATGAGAAGATAATAAGCCGCTTGGGAAAGACAAGGGAAATCATTAAAATCACAAAAAAGTAAAAGTTAGAATATTGGACATGTGATGCGACACTCGGAAAAATACAGCATACTTCACTTAATCCTCTAGGGAAAAATTGAAGGCAAATGAGCAGAAGAAGAACATCATGGCTTTAAAATCTAAGGAACTGGTTTGAACAAACCTCAGCAGCATTTTTTTGTGAGGCTGTTGATAAAAAATAGGATCACCAACGGCACAAGAAGAAGTTCAGTACTACCTTAAAAATTGTAATAACATAAGAAAAGCATAAGGTGAGAGGAAAAAATAATAATAATTTGGAATTGCTTGCAGAGATGCAAAGGCAGAAGGGTATGAATTAGAATGATCACTTATCAAAAGTAAAATTGTCTGATTGGTCTTATCCTTTAAGATTTTGTGTCACTGCCAGTATAGAATTTCAGATTTACAATTATATAATAAAATACAGCTCCTTGATTTTAGCCTTTGGAAAGATAATTCTGGCAATTACTGTGAACACAAATTATAATATATTAAGGGGGGGGGGAAGCTGAGGATGGCATTGTAAAAGTGGAATTGAGATCTAACCATATAAACATTTTAGTGTATTCTTCATTCCCCCATCTAATTATACATACAATTTCCTTTCTATGAGAATCAATGTGAACTTGGATGTTTATCTCTAGATAATGACTTAAATAATGACTTATATGTTTCTACTCAATTTTATGTACAGCCTGAATCTCCCAGTATTCTTGCAGAAGCTAACCAGATGGACTTTCTTCAGCTTCTTTGCAGACATGGCACTTGCTGTCTGTTACTTTCTTGCTATTATTATATACACAACAATGTAAAATCACAGTGCTAGTTCCTTAGCTGGTATTGCCTTTTATAGTTCATCACAGGAACCTAGAATGTTGTCATGTATTGGCATATTATATGTACCTATATTTTCATTGTATATAATTGACAAATGGAAAATTTGTCAATACACAGATTTTCCAAGTGTTGTAAGATTAGGGTAAGGTAAGGTAACATAAAATCAGATTAGATTTAGCCAAGCCATTCTAATGTAATAAAAAGAGAAAATGGCTGAAAACATAATTTGCTTGATTTTCTTCTTTCTTGTTATGAACATCAAAGTAGCAGCAATGTTTGAAATATTTATTTTGACAAAAGATTTCCTTGGGAAAATATTCTTAATATTCTATTCTACCCTCAACAATTTATACTACTTTCTTGGAGTCATAATAAATATAAGAGAGCAGGATTATAACAGCTATAAATGCAATAAATAGCTCAAGGCAGTTTTAGCATGTGTGAATAGTTCAACGTAATATTTATGTGACTATAAGTCAGCTTTGCAAAACTGTCAGGAACATTTACTCACACAAACATAAAATCCTATCACTTGCCCTTTCTTCTGGTGACTGATGACTGGAAAAGAAGATTGTATAAACGTGGCATATTTTAATATATTATTTGATTTTCAACTTTGTCATTACAAAATAACCAGACCATTTAAACCTATAGTTTTATGATATGTTTTTTTAATGAAGTAGTTATAGCCCTATATCTTATATTCTTTTAAATGTCTATTGAAACTAATTCATTCCAGTTATGGATGGTTAATGTTTTATTAATGTTCTTCAAATATCATGAATTTTGAAATAAAATCTCAAAACGACTGTTTTCTAACATTTTTATTGTACATCATTTGATTAGTCATAGAAACTCACTATACTAGATGGCCCTTTGGCTTGACCAGCAAAATTATTTTTATGATTTGTTGTTTTGTGACAAGGTTCTCAATATCACACTTGAAAGATTACAGAATACATAATGGGATATACAAACAAAACATGTATGAGAAATCTCAGATCTTATGTATGGAATATCTTATCAATGAGGCTTAAAAGGCAGAATATTTTATATAAGAGGAAACCAATTTTTAACTATGGGGCATGCAGTTGAGTCTTGCTCGATGGTATCTTAGCTAATCTCAGAAAGATAGGGAGAGTTAGAGTTAGTTAATATTATGATGGGATAATAGTATGCTAGTCCAGGAAGTGAAAAAAATCTGTAAAGACATAGCACAAACCATTTTCATGTTCATGGAAACTATGCAAATTTTCATGAACTCACGAGGAATTGAGCTTGAAGAAGGAGAATACAAGTACTTGAAGTAAAGTCTCCCACTGTTATCATTCTAGGGGAAACTACATGTTATATCAAGTTGTTTGCCTTTGAATTCAGTTTTTTTTATTTCACAGATACCCAACATGACAGGTACAATTAGATAGATTTATTTTGAATTAATAACCGCTATATTTATTTAACCTTATAGACAAATTCAAAGTGGCTTATATTCCCAAATAAAAATAAAAATATTTTTAAAGTTAGTATCATAGAATTAAACAATAATTTTCACACATAGTATTCCCACTCCAAAAAAAAATCAAATCCAAACTTTATATAATTTATAATATTTCTATAGGAAGAAATCTAATCATGCAGGTCCCAATTTTTTTTCTGGAACAACTATGTGGTATATGTTGAGGAGTGCTTTATTTATATTCTTCTGCTATCTACATATATTTTATTGCCAAATGGAATTTAATTTCATCTCAGTCCCCAATCTAAATGTACTGACATGATACCTTGTATATGATAGCAACTTCTTAATATGATTCAGTAGATAAACAGTTTGTTACTTATGTTCTGACCCAAGACTTTAGGAAAGTGATTTTTCATGAAGAAATCATGACAGATCTTCCATCTTTTTTGTCACGGTTACCCGTTTAATAGATCAGACAGATGTCCTTGACATAATGTACTTCGATCATAGCAAAGCATTCAGAAAAAGTCTCTCATATATATTTATTAATAGAACTCAGACATGGAAGTGTTAGATAATTCATAATTACTTGAGTGACTAAATCTGGACAGTACTCATAAATGACTCCACATCTGTTTAGAGAATTGAATCACATGAATGACACCTTGTTCTGTTCTGAGAAATATGCTGTACAACTTTTTCATTATTTGGATGAAGGTATATCATTTGCAAATGATGCAAAACTATTTAGAATGTAAGCTAAATAGGACATCAACAAAGTTGAGAAATTTTAAGAGGAATGCTACAGTGGTGAGGGAACTGGAATTCAAGTCCAAACAGGAGTAGTTAAAGGAACTGAGTATGCCCACACTGCAGAAGGGAAATCAGTTCATATACATAGAAATGACCTTGTAGAAGTTAAGTTGAAACCATAGTTGAAACCATGAGTGAAACCATGAGACAATCCCCCCTCTCAAAAAAGAAAGCAATAAAAACAAAGTTGCCCATCTTTGATTCCCTTTGATATAAGAAAAAGGAAAGGAAAAGCACTATCAGGTTTATTAGCCTAGCCTTCATCACTAAATGTGTAAATAATTATTCTACTATTTCTTGTGGTGTCTGTTTCCTAATCAGATCAACTTTAACATTCAGATATGAAAAGGATATATATGTATATATGGAGAAAGAGACAGAAAGGGAGGGAGCGGGGGAGAGAGAAGAGGATATGGAAATGTCATGTATTACTGCAGGTGGCAGGAACAGAATTAATGGGCTGAAACTACAATAAACAGGATCAGCTTAAAACTTAGGAGAAAGCTCCTGATGGTAAGAGTCACAACCAGTAAAAGAGGTTGTCCCATAAAATAGTAAGTTTGCTGATGGAGTACTTCAAATGATGATAGGAGGGCCATCTATACAAATATTTTAACAGATTCTGTATAAGCTGAGAGGGGAGGAACTGACTAGATAACTCTAGAGAAGATTCCCAACTATGAACACAGTGAAGAGTGATCCAAGTTCAGCTTAAAGCTTTATTGTGCAAGGAACAAGAATGTATTAGACTACAATATGAATATTCAGATTCTTACCCTGCTTGCTTGTTCATTATCCCTTAAGTAGTCTAATATAAAAGAATAATGGGGATGTTCAAATAATGACAGTTGACGTGTCCATACTGAAGGCGACTTCCTTTATATTTGCTTGTCGGGGTGGGGAGGAGTGGGAGTTTGTCACTGTATGTTCGTGATGCATTAGAAGTAGACCAATGAAAAGCAAGCATCAATGATGTCAGTGTCTAAGAGACATATCCATGTCTAATGAAACTAACTAAAACTATTTAATAATAAGGCTAGTTTTCTCAGTAGCAATTATTTCAAAGGCTCAGGACCTCTCTGACTTGCATGAAAAACTTTAAAACATGAAAATCATTTACTTTGATTGTGTTTGAACAGAATATGAATGAAAGTTCCCTGTTTGATCTCCCTAGTTCAGACAGTATTTTTTTGGGGGGGTATTCTGGTTTGGAGTGAAATATAATCATTTCAATTCTTCTTTTCTCTGATTGCTTTCAAAAGTAGGATTATGTTTCTAATGTAGCAGAGCCTGATTGGAAACAATTATTTTAATAAAAATGAGCAGAGTATTTTGAAGAGGCATTCAGAATTTTAAGCATATGCAGTACTGGTTCATATTTTAGAATGATTAATGAAGGAAGCCATATCTTTGTTTAAAAAAAGCAACAATATTCTATTTCAATGTTGCCTTGATTCATCAGCTGAAATCATTGTGCATAATTGCCATTTCCCAGTTTATTGGATTCTATTAAATATTAGTTTGGTATCTCACAAATGTGCTTAATTAGGAGTAGTCTGTCTTCTTTATTTGGAATAATCACTAATTATCTGATCAAGATAGATGACACTGACCTCAGGATTGGAGAGAAATATCAAAACAACCTAAAATATTCAGTTGCTAGCTTGGCAAATCATAACAAGCTTATTACAAAACTTCAGATTTAGCTTAACCAGAAACTATCACCAAAGCATTGCACTGTTGAGCCATATGCTCAATATTTTCTTCAAAGCATCACAACAGAAGATTTCTCTTTATTCCTATGAGCACCATTCACACAACCTATCAGAAAGGTCAATTTAGATCTAGTAGATTAATTTCCCCAGTATTGGTTAACTGTTACCTTGAATTCCTGCACTTTGTTATTTGTTTATTTGTTTGTTTTGCTTTATTTCTGTTGCCTATCATTATATAAAACCCAGCAATTTGATTAATTTATAATATAATGTATTGTATTGTGGAACTGCAGAAATTGAGTGAGCATCCATCAAGCATGTATACAGTCAACTATTATATAGAATAAGGGGCATCAGTAGTCTTTGGTATAAATCTTGCAACAGTTTAACAACCCATGAGAATATGGGTCTATGACAATTTGCCACAGCCAAACCCACTGTGGCCAACTTGCCATGGGACAATTCACCATGGCCAGCTCACCATGGGACAACCCGCCGTGGGACAAGAGTTACACTAATATCATAGAGGAATAGAATAATTAAAGAAAGGATGCCAAAGAAGGGACAAAATGAAATGTGAATGACAAATATATAATTATTTTAAAAACTATTTAAAATAATTAAATTGAATTGTTGAATTGTCCCGCAGCGAGTTGTCTTGTGACAAATTGGCCATGGCAAATTGTCCTGTGGCGAATGGGCCATGGTGAGTTGACTGTGGTGAATTGGCTATGGTGAGTGGGTCATGGCAAGTTGTCCCATTCTGTGAGAAGACTGGTTCACTGGTTGGTTGGTGTTTAAACATATGCCAGTTAGAGTTGCATCTTAGGAAAAAAATATGAAGATACTGAAACAAATGCTTATGTGATTCCACCCAAGCAACTGACAACTGGGAAAAGAAGTATGATATCTTGGGGAGTGGGAGAAATGTTGATTTTTGGTCTTTAGTAACAAACAACACTATAGATCAATATGTAGTCCAAATAAATGAATAAATCATATGTATTCTGACATGCTCATTCTTAATATAAAATGTCAGTATACTTCTTGTTTCTTATCCACTTAGGCATAGAAATGTAATCTGTTCTTGATTACAGTGCCTGTGGAATCATATGCCAAGAAGAATAAAAATTACTGCAAAGAAACAATGTATTATAAATTCCATGTCTAGAAATCTGACCTTGACCATGTATACACTGTGACATCATAGAATTTCAAAAAATTTAGAATTACAAGGTATCTCTTGACCATTTTCCTCTTTCACACAAAAGATTTTCAGTGTCCTGAGCTACTATTATAAAAGAAAACTGTACATGATTATAGATAATTTATGATTCTGCATGAATGAAAAATAATACATGCTGTTTTCATTGCCAGTAGAGCTTACTTTATAAGAACTATTTGTATACTATTGTTTTTCCTATGTACTCTTAGTCCATGGAAATGGTTGTTCATAATTTAATCATATTATAGAAATGTGGTATGTCACGTACCTAATGTTGTTTCTCAGCTACAAATCTTCTAAGAAATTCTTATGACCATTTTAATAACAGTTACTTAATATTTCTTTAAATCAGAAACATTTAACATTTATATTTGTTTATGTCTAGTTTATCATGTAAAGTATTGGTTGTTGGCAATTAGCATTCCAATACCGTATTGAAATAAAATGGTGGAGAAACAGCATGAGCCTGTATTCTCTTCACAAAGTTAAAGTGTGTGTGAAATTATGGCTTCATGTAAACAAGCAACCTGCATAAATGGTTGGACTAGTTCTTGAATCTTGTAAATTAAGTATTAACTCAACATGGTGAATATATAGATGTGTGGAAGGGACAATAAATTATTGTTCTAATTATATGTGTGAGTATGTTGAAACTTTGTGTGAGGATCGGTATAAGGGTGTGTGTCCCATGCAAAGTGAATAGATAATGCTATTTTGGAAGATCAGTAACTGATCACTCAACTATAGAAGCTCAAGTTTGACTATACAGTGGTACATCAGTACTTGACTGCTTCAAAACCCATTAAATTTGATACATGATGCATTTTCACATAAAAATGTTGTCTTGGTACTCAGCATTTGTTCATTACTTGATGTGCTGTGATAGGAAGAGGGGTACAGCTGCATAGAATGGACAGGACGTTGGCCATGCTGGGAAGGTTGCTGACATAGGAAAAAGTTATTCCTAGCTGAAACAAAGGGTCATTTGGTAAGTCACGTGGTTTGTTTGGGATTCATCCTTTTTAGTACTTGTTGCAAATCTTGGAACCAATTAATGATATGTACCTAGGTACACTGTATATCCTATAGTTATCTTAATAGCAATGTTATTTCCACAGTTAATACTACTTTTCTCTTGTCTCCTCTGTTTTTTTTTATAGAACAAATTAGAATAGAGTATACACAAGAGTGGGCTTCAAAAAATTCAGCAATGGTTTCTCTGCCTGGTTGCTGGGTGGGCGTGGCCATGGTGGGCATGGCCTAGTCGGCCTCCTGCCCCACGGTGCGGGAGAGACATTTTTACATTCCCCAGGCTCCAGGGGCTTTCCTTGAACCTCTGAGAGGATGAAAACTGCTTCCCCCAGACTCCAGATGCCCTCTAGAGGCCTGAAATGGGCACATTTCTGGCTTTCTGGAACTTCTGGGAGGCCCATTTTCCCCCCTTCCGGAGTCTCCACATGGGCCCTGCACTTACCTTGCATGCAAAATGGGCCACATGGAGACTCCTGGGAGGGGAGGGGTAGGCAGGGCAGGGCCTGCCAGGGGATTTGGAGGTTTTCTGAACCAGCCATAACATTAGCTATGGGTTCTCCTGAACCTGGGCAAACCTGTAGCAGTCCACCCCTGAGTGTACAGAGAAAAGAATCATAATTGCAAGACTTTTATTTATAAGTAACAGTTTATTTTGTAGTAGCTTTATTAATATATATCCACAAGCAGACAGATATATTACTTAGAAAAAAAATTAGGAAACAGAAATTACAATAGGTGCCCTATTGGATGGAAATCAAAAAGAGAAGAAAGTAGGAATGCTTAAAGGACAAGTCGTAGGTGAATTTTGTGTTTTCTTTAAAGTCAGATGTTTCAATAGCCTGACTATGATAAACCTAGCACCATAAAGTCATTGCAGAAGACAGCAGTCAACTTGGCAATCGTAACTGTTTTTATTTTCTTTCTTTTTCAAATGTAAACAATAGTTCTAGCAGGTGGCAAGTGGCTGAAAGTGAGTCTATCACCATCTCCAGGGTGCCAAGTTATCCCTGAAAGTTTCAGTGGGAGGAATTTGTTGGTGGGATTTGGATTGTAAAGGCACACGAGCATCTGCTGCCTGCTCAGTCTCATTACCATTCACACAATTAACTCCTGCAGTTCTCAGCCTAGCAGCAAAGGACAGGATTCAATTTTACTGCCTCTTTGACAGTTCTCATTATCATTCATTTGAATGCAGAGCTCTTCTTCAAATCACTAAAGCAAGCAAGCAAGCAAGAAAGAAATCTACAAACTCTGGAAAACTGGCAGAAAAACTGCTCCTTTAGCTAAAGTTACCTCTAAGCATTTTAAAATAATCTTTATGATCTGTGTCAAATATCAATCCTAATAGTAATAATGGCATTTTATGACTACTACGGAAGTCATTTTAGACCACTCTACATATTTTAAAGCTATCTATATGTAATATCTGTCCTATTTTTCTCATTTTCCTCCTTTTGTACTTACAGGTAAATAGGTATCACTGAATATCAACAAGGTGAATATTTAAATTCATACTATTATGTGAACAAGTTCATTCATTTTTCCAACACTTTAAACTAGTGTGTGAACATTTCACACTATGTATATATTACGGGATTTATTTATGTGATTTTCCTTTCTTTGGTCCAAAAGAGTGCTAGGCGGCTTATGGATCTTTTATTTTTAAAAAGCCAACAATAATAAACAGTAAATTACAATTCTAACATTCATGGACTCAAAGTTACAATAAGAAACTAATATATTAAGTAAAATAGGCAGGGGTCCAAAACAGCAGGCAATGTTTCCAGTCATGTTTCCTGAGAGGAAATCAAGAAGATTAGAAAAAAAAGCGGGAAATTTCATGTAATGGGAAATCATAACAAAGAGTTAGTTATGAATGAGCTAGAAAAAAAGCATTTGACATGAAAATAATAACAAAATGCTGTTCAAGTATTCTGCCTAATCAAAGAAAAACACCAGCATGTTTACAGAGCAGAAAATCTGTTATTGTTCAGATACTATTGGAATAGAAATTCTGTCTTTCCCTATCAATGGTCTATGAAATCTTGAAACATTTGGGGATTACAGTTTCCACAATCATATATTTTTCAGACCAGCCTCCTGTTATTTAGCCCTGAATGAGAAATGTAGGCTTCACCTCTGTTACTCCCTAACTGCAATGACTTATAAAAGCAGATAGTTGCTGTTCTATCCTTTGTTCTTTATATGGCGAGTTCTTTAGCACTGCCACCAGCCCCATTCTGTCGGTAGTCCTCTCAATCTCTCAGGTATTGAATTTGTCTTCCAAGTCATCCCTGTGAGGGGCTGTATGATGTAAGGCTCCTGCAGCGCTCAGCATTTATCTCTGATGTTACCTGGGGTTGTTAGAAAGCATTTGATGGCACTCAGTGTGCTTTGTTGATAGTTTGTGACTAGCCTCAGCAGTAAGGAGCGCTTAGAAAGATACCGATTAGCAACCAGGCACAAGTAGAAAAGGATTGTAGAAAGAAAGTCTGTAGCTTGGAAGCTGCAAAGCTGGAGGGATGTCTAGGTAGTGAATGAACCCCTTGAACCCAATTTTGTTCTGGGTTTATTTGAAAATGGCTATGCTGCTCCTTTTCTTTCTGTCCAAAAACATTTGTTGCAGTCTTTCTCAGAAGAAAAATAGAAATTGCTTGTGTTTCCTTCCTTCTCCCAGATCTTAAGCAGCAGCTGCTACTCTTTCAGTATAGCCATTTCCTTTCTTATTTGGTATATTAATACTTGCATCATTCATCACTTTCGTTAATTGTGATAGTTTTGGTTATGGTTGTGTTTACTTGCCCAAATTACTAAAGGTTTTTTTGGGGGGGAGTCTTGTGACTTCTCCACAACAGTCAATTATATTGTATTTACATAGTGATTATTGCTTAGTAATAGCATATTATCATATGTCTTATTTTGGTGATGCAAATACATCCCTATCTAGAAAACAGGATATATTGTTAATAGGCAAAATGGGTTCATGCCACAGTGTTCATGTCATTCTGATGAAACCTTGAATGGTTTCAGTCTGAGTTGAATAAGAAACATTTTAACATACCCTCACATTGGTTCTTTAAACTAGTTCTGAAAAAAGAGGGCTCTTTCCATTGACATAAAGTTTTTAAAATATTTATTTCTTTATATTGTTGTTATCTATATATGTGTGTATGTGTGTATATGTATGTGTGTGTGTGTCTCAAAATTATAAATGGATAATTAGATTTGCCTTAAATATGTTTACCTCTTTCTACAAAAAAGGAAAGAGAAAACATTTTCCAAGTGCTTTATTTAAGTTCATTAACTGTAATGGTATGTGGGAAATACCTTGGGAAAGTGGACAAAGAGATGCCTCCAAGGAAGTCAGGTAAGAGCAGATTCAGCTGATTCTGACCAGTTCTGGAGAATTGGTAGTGTAAATTTTGAGTAGTTCAGAGAACCGGTAAATATCACCTCTGACTGGCCCCACCCACATCTCCTCTCTGCCTCCCAAGCCCCAGCTGATTGGGAGGGAATGGGGATTTTGGAGTAACCTTCACCTGGAGTGGGGAGGGAATGGAGATTTTACAGTATCCTTCCTCTGTCATGCCCATAAAGCCACGTCCACCAAGCCATACCACACCATGCCCATAAAGCCACACCTACAGAACCAGCAGAAAAAAACAATTGAATCCCACCACTGGTTAACCTGAATAGTGGTGAAGCAAGAAACTCAGAAAAGAGCCTCCCTAGTTTTCTCAGGCTGTAAATAGATGAAGTGGATGCGGTGGAAAATTGTACTTTTATACTTGCAAGTTTCTGTCAATGTAGCATTCAATAAAGTAGAATTAGTTCTCCTTGTTGTGATTCCTATCTGATTTACCTCTCAAGTTTGACAACAATCTTGGAAGGTTGAAAGTCTTCAATTCTCCCCCCTCCCCCATCTCCTTTATATCCCAAGAGACTGGGAAAGGGTTATTTCTGAGTCTCTTCCCCTCCTCCCCACCTGTTTGCCAATTGCAGACCATGCTATGTCTTATCGGACCATTCTCTTCTCAGTGACTCTTTGGCCACTCTCTCAAGGTTTTCCCACATACTATCTCATTAACACATCGGCTCAGATGCAAAGTGATTTAAATGCATTCATCATACTAAATCACTGTTGGCTTAAACATGGCTTATCAAAAAAGATACCATTGTCTGGATTTCCAAACCAAAGGTGAAACAAACCTATTATGGCATAATATATTGTATCTGCCTGGAAAGTCCTGTCTCTTCTGTATTAGAATGTAAAAGAAATAACATACAAATGCTGAATGGGAAGAAAAGAAACAAATTCAGCTACCATTTTTAAATTTATAAACTGATTATAATATTATATGTATGGACAGGGTTCAGATTATGTAGAAACAAATTGCAATCCTTCTTAGATTATGTAGAAAAGCCTACTTTCATCTAATTCTCTGCCATATTTATATGAAGTTGTTTCTATTAAGCCTTCCCATGGAGTTTAACTCTCAGAACTCTTGACAATCTAAGTCCTGTTCGAATGCTGTTTCAATGCCAGGAAATGCATTCACTTTATCCAAGGTTCCCTTGGCAAGATTCCACATCTAGAATTACTAGGTATTGATCACTCCTGAAACAGTCACCGTGTTGCTTTTTTAACTGGAAAGAATAAAAGTTCCAAAGATCATCATCAAAATTAATTTGGAGAAGTCCTGGCAAAGTTGTGCCAATGTACTGTAGCTAAACTTTTTAGAATAATAAGTATGCCATAATTTGATTTGACATAAATAAACTCTACACTAAATCTTTCTAAATCCTTCTTGGTATGATTTTGTAATTTTAAAATATTCAATCTTTTGGTGCTGAATACTTTTATACCTTAAACAAAATCTGCCCTTCTCTTATTAAAATGTTCTGCTGCTATGCATCCACACTTATTCCTACAATGAACCCATTAAGCAAATGCAGAATAAGTCAAGTGTAAATAGTACGGCACATGAGTAATTTCATTAAAGGATATATATTAAAAAATAAAACTTGCCATAAAGAAATACCAGTGTCTACTACTGTAGTAATAGTTATAATGAGTTCAGTCTTGTATGAGTTAAACTCAAAAAGATGCCTTATTGTACCTAATATATGTTTGTTTTCACACGATGTGCTTTGTTGCTTCCATTTGTTTTCACACGATGTGTTTTGTTGCTTCCATTTGTACACTAGAACAGTAGCATACACATTGTATATACACATCCTTTAGAATTTTGTCAAACTAATCTTGGCATACAGTTTTCATATTTTATTTATTCTTTGATATAATGTAATGATTACATTTCTCAAGAGTTCAAGGTGAAAAAGAACAGAAGAATCTGCAGGCCTAGTTGAGTCATATTATGTTCCTATTCTGTTTCCTGAAGGAGTGAAACAACTGTAACCATTAGCTTCAATTGCTTTGTCTTGCCTTAAATATGTTCAAAATCTATTTGTTCCTACTAAGTGCTCCTGATAATTTATAATAGTTCTGAATAGGAGTTAGGATAAATGGAATATATGTTGTATGCGTTACAGTTAGGGTGTAATCTCAAGGCCAAAATACAAAGACCATTGTCTAGTTCACAAGGATCCGAATTACTACTGTTAGGGTTGAGGAAACTCATGAAGGTTAATGATGCATGTAGTAACAAACAGTTCCATAGCAATTCCTGGACTGATAGTCCCTCACTCAATAGAGCCAGTAATATTTTCCACTTCTTTTAAAAATAATAACAAATGAGGTAAACAGTCTAGATATATACATAGTTTAGATGATTACACCTCTGGTTCATTATTATTTTATTTAACAAATTACATATTTCCAACAAATGCATCTGATTATCTAATGAAATGCTTCTCAACCTTCACATGCTGCCAGGAGAATTCCACCCATCTTAAAGTTGTCAAGGTTGAGAAACACTGAATATGGAACTATTTCTTCAGATCCTATACAGAATCTGAAACTGCCTAGCTTCATCTTCGCAGGTATTTCTCAAATGTACTGAACTAGATTGGTTAGAACTTTTCACTGTGACCTTGCCCGAAAACTAAATGGCAACAAAGAAGACATACTTGACATGTTAGAAAGCAGGCTAAATGCCTGGTCTGAGCTAGAGCACCTGAATCATCACAGGTTAGTGGTCAGAAACAATTTTTCTCACTGTGAGTTTTAAAAGCTAAAAGAGATGTTTTATAAAACTTGAAATGCTGAAGGATACATTGAGAAACTCTGTTCGCGTTTAAGTGCTGTTATTAACTACTGTTACCACAGCATGGAGATAAATGGATATAGTAAGTAATATTTCATGAAGTACATTCTCCTGCCTGTCCTGATCATCTTGAAAAAGATAGCTGAGAGTTCTTCCTGTTGGTGAGGTTTACAGAGTTCAGGAAAAAAAATGCAGGCTTTCTCTATGGTAGTCTCTGTCTGGAACTCGGAGCCCCAAACATCTACTATTTAAGATAATTGCTAAAAAGCACACTACTCTGATCTCTGCTGGAGACCACCCTTGATAGTGTAGATCTGGAATGATTCTGCCCTGTTCAATCTTATCAGGAGGAGAAACATTGCTAGATATGATCCATAAAAGACTGTATTCTGGATCTACAGTAGCATCTGAGCGTCCTTGATAGGGATCTCCATGTTGAGGACAATAATTGAGGACAATAAAAAAGTGACTGATTCTTGTGAGTAAGGTTTTCCATTCCATTCTCAGACAGAGGTGTCATTTAATTGTTAAATTTGATCAGGGCAGACAACTGAGAAGCCTAGGATCCAATTTCCTATCCCTAGACTACTAACTGGTACCATCTCTAGACTACTAACTGGTACCATCCCGAAAGGATAGATATCTATTACAGAAATATGTCCCTGTTCCTAACAAAGAGAGATAGCTTTTTTAAAAAATATCATGTTCAATAATATTGAAGGCCAATGCGTGATTCTTGACCAGAATCATGGTCTCACCAGACATAATGCTGATGTTGATGATCAACTCTAGGCAGCTTACAATTGTTAAAAACATTTAAAAACAAAGAACAAAAATAATCTGACAAGAACAGCATCAACAAGAAGAGGTCATCCAACAGTGTGATCAAGGGAAGTTTGTGACAAAGCCACATTCAGATAAACATTTTTCCACAATCTTCTGCAGGTGCAGCCCCACTACTTTCTGAATAAACTTCCCCTCAAAAAGAAAAGTCGGATACTAGTTGATAATTATTCAAAATTTCTGGAATATCTTCCATAAATCTGTTTAATCCACTTTTAAATCACCATCCTCTACTTTTCTCTTTAACCATTGCATCATATTAAATTTTTCTGTATACTGTATGTCCATTATTCAAAGTTGTTACAGAATAGCAAAGAATCTTCGCTGTTCATCACTTATGCTTAATTGAAGTGTAAAATGTTTCTAAAAAACAATTATTTCAGCCTCTTTATTATTTTAGTTTTTGAAGTGTAGCAGAACAAAGAACTGTATTCCAAATGTAGTAGAAGTATGCATATATTTCTACAATAACAGATTTGGTTTCTTCCCTAATAATTCCCAACATGCAATCTTCAATTTGCAGCAGCCACATACTGTGTTAATGTTTTCATCAACCTGTCAATTCCATATCACCAATCTTTCCTGGGTGGTTACCACCAACTCAGGCTTATTCAATATACATATATACATATATACGTATTTTTTTATTTGTGCTGATAAATAAATAAAGGGAGACTAGTATAGATCTATTTCAAGCTATTTAGCTCTCATCAGCTAGCCATACCCTTACTGGGATTTGAACCTGGGCTATATTACTACTAGGCAGACTTCTTAGCCATTAGGCCACAGGCTCTTATCCGTTTATCAGCGAAGCCAGGGTGAAAGGTATCTATTAGATTTTTACAACCCCTGGTAAGCCCCAATTATGGGAGGAAGCTAACTGCTTCCATCATCTGTCAATCGGCTCATCACAAGAGTCCATCACGACAGAATGACTAAGAAGTCTGCCTAGTAGTAATATAGCCCAGGTTCAAATCCCAGTAAGGGTATGGCTAGCTGATGAGAGCTAAATAGCTTGAAATAGATCTATACTAGTCTCCCTTTATTTATTTATCAGCACAAATAAAAAACACAAATATAACAAAGGCAACAGTAAAAATATTGGGTTTCTGTCGTGATGGACTCTTGTGATGAGCCGATTGACAGATGATGGAAGCAGTTAGCTTCCTCCCATAATTGGGGCTTACCAGGGGTTGTAAAAATCTAATAGATATATACGTATATTCGTATATTCGTATATACGTATATACATACATACATACATACATACACACACACACACACACACACACATATGTTTTATTTGTGTTGATAAATAAATAAAGGGACAAATATAACAAAGGCAACAGTAAAAATATTGGGTTTCTGTCGTGATGGACTCTTGTGATGAGCCGATTGACAGAGAATGGAAGCAATTAGCTTCCTCCCATAATTGGGGCATACCAGGGGTTGTGACTTTAAATACATACATACATACATACATACATACATACATACATACATACATACACACACACACACACACACAC